>NC_053490.1:454658554-454903554 GCF_905171775.1 Rana temporaria | reverse complement strand
CCCTCCTGTGCTCCTCTGGTCCCCTCTCAAGCTCCTCTGGTTCCCCCTGTGTTCCTCTGGTTTCCCCTTGCTCCTCTGGTTCCCCCTTGCTCCTCTGATTCTCCCCTTGCTCCTCTGGTTCTCCCCTTGCTCCTCTGGTCTCCCCTTGCTCCTCTGGTTCCCCCTTGCTCCTATGGCCCCTCCAAACTCCTTTGGTACCCCTGTGCTCCTCTGGTTCCCCCTGTGTTCCTCTAGTGCTTTAGACACAGAAAACAAAAACTCCTGCGCACGAGTGGATTGTCCAGTGATCAATGTTCCATGGAATAAATGCCAAAATCGGTAACAGTGGCCTTGCTGCCCTTCATAGATGGGGAATATCCTAGTAGCAGAAAGGAGGGATTAGAAGAAAAAGGGCGCACCAGCCTAGTTTGTTACCGTAGACAATTTAATGAATTAAAAATGTAATAAAAACTACTCACAAAGGAAGCAACATAGTAGGCTTGTCGACAACACTGAAGTAGATACCCCTCGAACCGCACTCCAAATAGGGGGAATGAAGGTGTGTCACTGCCGGATGACGCGTTTCGAGGCTACAGAGACCTCTTCATCAGAGCCCAGCAGGCTCTGATGAAGAGGTCTCTGTAGCCTTGAAACGTGTCAGCCCGCTGTGTTCCTCTTGTCCCTGTGCTCCTCTAGCCCCCCTGTGTTCCTCTTAAACCCCCTTGCTCCTCTGCCCCCCTGTGCTCCTCTGGTTCCCCATGCTCCTGTGCCCCCCCTGTGCTCCTCTAGTCTGCTCCCCCTTCTCTGGTCTCCCCGCAGCGCTCACCTCCTCTCCCTGACTAGCTATGCAGTGCGTGCTGAATAATGACAATATCCAATAGCGACCTTTCAGCTGCTGCAAGAAGATCAGTACCAGCTGCGACGCCCCCCTCAATGACGCTCCCGGGAAAGCTGCCCCCTGCCCCCCACCCCCCAGTACAGTTCAGTACAATATTGTTGTCAGCCCTCTAAGAGTTTTTTGCCAAGTTAGTCAACAACTTCCATTCTCAGACCTTTACAACAAAAATGCTAATCATTTTTTTAGTCCAAGATAAAAATGAGGAGAGCTCATTGAGATATCACAGAAAGTGTACAGAGGACATAGGACAGCTCTGAATTTCTGACACGATCACTGCACTTATAGAGATATAATAGTAGCTATAATTAAATGTTTTCTTCTTTTTTTTTTTAACAAATGAAAAAGAAACACATAAGAAAAGGATATTACTGGGGTTTACTCCTTAGACCGTGTCCAATGCTGCTGGCTCACTGTACTAACGCTATGGCATGCAAAAACTGAAGAAGCTGCTAGTGAACTGGAGTTTGAAGCCCTGTGCACATGATCGGTTTGTCTGATGAAAACAGTCCAATGGACCGTTTTCATCGGACAAACCGATCGTGTGTGGGTTTGTTTTCCATCAGTTAAAAAAAATAGAGAATGTTTTAAAATTTTCCTATGGATAAAAAACCGATATAAAAAAACGATCGTCTGTGTGGAAGTCCATCGGTCAAAAATCCACGCATGCTCAGAATCAAGTGGACGCATGCTCGGAAGCATTGAACTTAATTTTTCTGGGCAAGTCGTAGTGTTTTACGTCACCGCGTTGAACGCGGTCGGATTTTTGACCGATTAACAAGGTATCTAGACGGTATAGTATAGTATAGTATTAAGAAGGATATATAAAATGTCCATCGGGACATCCAGAAGATCTGAGACTGCAACACAGCATTTGAAAATAGAGTTAGTTATGTGGAGGACATCATAAATCCCCTTTAAAGGGATGCTAAGATGTCCTCCTAGAAAATTGCACAACACAACTATAGACTGGAGGACATAAAACATAGACTCAGTAGAAACAACTATGCAACCATCCCCAACTTATAACCAGCCTAAGATGCACATGGAAGGGCTTTGCACATCACAAACAAAAGCTTTCCCAGCACTCTTACTAGCTAATTTTCAATAAAACACATTGGCACTTTAATAATTTGTGTTAAAACAAAGGTTTTGCAAATATATATGGAAGCTGCACTACCTTGTTAGGGCTCCACTGCAAAGTGCATTGCTTACGTCTATATTTGAGAGTCTCCATATTGGAACATATATAGCAGTGGATAAAATAAGGGCAGGTATGCCTGGAGGCATGTGTGGAGCCTGGGACAACTGACCAAACAACAATATGCTTGCTTTTTTTGCACATGCATTTAGCCCTATCCAAGTTGACTTTGCCCTAGGTAATGAAGCCATGCTTCCCCATGTCTGTAACTTCTTCTACACCACAGGAAGACTTTGTGACTACTCTTTGATAGTGCTATAATTTGGATTTCTTGGCACTCATGGCACTGACCTATAGAAGAATAGCCCGATAGGGGCTCGGATAAATTAATTATTTTTCCATTAACAGTCACAATCTTTTCTTCTGGGCCATTTTGTCAGGCACATTAAGTGGTTTAAAAGCAGGTTGAGAGCATGGGAAACTAATATTATAAATATTGGTCAATGGGTAGAAGTAAATTACTTACCCACTACCATTCTTGACACTCAAGCAAAATGGATAGAAAATCTGCACTTATACAAAATACTTATACCAATGATTTTTTGCCAGATGTGTATTTTGAAGGAGAGAACACTGAATATTTGCTAGCCACTATTGCAAATGTAACAACCCATAGTTTATGTTAGTGCCACTTCTAGTGGTAATGACTGTACAGTGACATCACTTTCAGATAACCAAAATCCTTTTAGAAATTGTTATGCAGATCTGTACAGCAGCCTTTTATGATCATGACAGCCTTCTACATTTTTTAGGGTTCATAACATTCTTCAGACTCTTAGAAAGCTATTATGCCATATTGAAAGCACCCATTACTGTCACATTGGCATTGACTGCTGCTTTTAGTGATGCTCCCAAATAATAAAGCTCCAGGAGCTGACAGTTTACCATCAGAGGAAAAAGCATAACTCACAGAGTAGTATAGCCATCTAGTATTTAGCCAGAGTGTCAGAAAAACCCAGAAGAATTTATACTATACATCACATCCCTGTATCTTTTAAACCCCAGCAAATCAGTGATTTTTTTAGAAGAGCGTTGTCCGTGAACTTGTTCTGCATACAGACGGCAGAACTTGTTCAGCCAACATTCATAAAACTACATGTTTTTTCTGCTCTTTAGTGCTTCCCTTTGGCAACTTCTGCTAATATTTTCTTATGGTTAGCATTGGTTCGGAGGATGCGTGTTTGTACTTCGGATTTTAATCCGACACATTTGTGTATACACGATTGGATGATCCGATGGAACACATTTGTTTTCGGACAATTTGAGAGCATGAACATCCAACATTTGTTGTCCGAAATTCCGACAATTGCCCGATGGAGCATACAGATGGTCGGATTATCTGACAAAACACGTCCATCGGACAATTGTCGGAATATCCGATCATGTGTATGGGCCTTTAGAAAGCTTTATCACTTGCTGGCATGTAGATTGGGATGGAGAAACCAGTAAGACACAGGAGAGAGTTTACCAGCTGACCTCATTGGTCCACACCCATCATCTATGTTTACATAGCATCCCGGACATTTTTCTAAACATGCATTTTCCTGGCTTCCCCAGCCTCTCTCCAGACAGGCTCAGGCTGCATGCTAAACTCCCTGGGATCACATTCAGCCCACGAGACACCCCTGATGTAGTCCAAGGGCCTGCCTGATTGGATACAGAGTGATTGTTTAGATGGTGTGTCCTACTATTATATAGTTTTGGTAAATCTTAAGGAGATTGTGCAGAGAAATAGTACAGTTTCCTTTGGATTTACCAAAACTATGGAACAGGAGGCCCTACTGATCAATCCATTCAATTTGTATAAAATCAGGTAGTCCCTTGTATTACTTGCTGTTGGGAGATCTAAAGGAGATTGCACAATTAGATTGTATGGAAAGTGGGTGGAAGGTGGTATTGTAATGAGGAAGGTGTGGCGCAGAGTGGTAAACACACCCTATTACACCCTCTTCCGTGATGCAATAAGGAAGTGAAGGCTTTCGAAAGATGGCCTACAGGTATTGAATGCTGAGAGTTGATCTACAAGAAGGGACGGAGTCTAAAAATGACATTAGGATGTCTGAGCCAGAAATGTCATTGGAAAATGCTTCTGTTTATTATAACAATTGAAATTCTGCCCGAAAAGGTGAACTTATCCTTTAAAGGATAGGTTCCCTTAAAAAAAAAATCTTGTTTTTGCTGGAACAAAATGTGCATTTTTTTTTTTACAGGAGCCTGCCATGTAATCACCTTCTACACCTTTTCCGTTATTCTGTAGGAGCTGTAAGTTGGAGCTGGAGGAAAATTCAATGAACTACAAGAGCACTGATTATGGCATTCATAGGCTATTGGAAACTACAAAGCATCACAAACAACAAAGAGGACTTGTAGTCCATTCACTCACATATTCATTCACAGTCGTGCCAATTTGAAAAGTGACAGTGGTTGCTGGTGAGAAGAACCTCCGCCACTGTCACTTGGGGCAGTTTGAGGGTGGGAGGGGAGACGTTTGCACAATGTTACATGTTACAGGGTCATTCACTTGAGGACAGTGAAGTGCACATTTTGGACAGAGAGAACTGATTCTCAGCAGGTGTGAAAGAGGCCATCCACATCAGACTGAAACAACCCTCCATGAACAGGAGTGGAAATTCCTGACACTATCTGCATCCACATTGAATGACATTTTAACCACTTACCCCCCGGACCATATTGCTGCCCAAAGACCAGAGACCTTTTTGCGATTCGGGACTGCGTCGCTTTAACAGACAATTGCGCGGTCGTGCGACGTGGCTCCCAAACAAAATTGGCGTCCTTTTTTTCCCACAAATAGAGCTTTCTTTTGGTGGTATTTGATCACCTCTGCGGTTTTTATTTTTTGCGCTATAAACAAAAATATAGCGACAATTTTGAAAAAAATGAATATTTTTTACTTTTTGCCATAATACATATCCCCCAAAAATATATAAAAAAACATTTTTTTTCCTCAGTTTAGGCCGATACGTATTCTTCTATATATTTTTCGTAAAAAAAAATCGCAATAAGCTATAATTGAATGGTTTGCGCAAAAGTTATAGCGTTTACAAAATAGGGGGTATTTTTATGGCATTTTTATTAATATTTTTTTTTACTAGTAATGGCGGCGATCAGCGATTTTTTTTTCGGTAACTTCCATCAATTGTACCTATAGGTAAGCCTATAATAAGGATTACCTATAGGTACTGTAATTATTTCTAAACCTGCACCATTTAGGAGACATTTACTGCATATGCAGCTGATGACGACATCGACGAATGCGCTCTGAAGGAATGGCCACCCGTGCCGTTTCTTAAGAGCCCTGTGCCGTGACCAGAGGCTTCCGTGCGTATGTGCGGGAGTGACATCATGTGACTCTGGCCAGTCGCACAGCCAGAGTTTATGGACCTGGAAGGAAGACAGACAAAGATGGATGCAGCCTACAGCAGTGACAATGAGGGCTTCATATGCAAGTAAGTTTCACATGATGTGCTAGTATGCAATGCATACTAGCACATTATGCCTGTACTTTGCAGGTCAGGAAAAAAAGATGAAGGGAGGCACTTTACCTCTTTAAAGAGGTTGTAAACCCTCCTTCCTGACTTTTACCTATAGAATAAGGCTTACCTACATGTACTGGAAATATCTCCTAAACGTGTGCCGTCTAGGAGATTTTTCCCTTGTAGTGCTCGGATGATGTCATCGGCGCATGAGCGGTGAAGAAACGGACCTCCGTGCCATTTCTTCCCCATCGTGTGACGTGACTGACGGCTCCCGCGTGCATGAGCGGGAGTGACGTCACGTGGTTCCGGCCAGTCACAGAGCCGGAGAGGCGCAAAGATGGATGCAGCCACAGGGGATATTGCGGTATTCGTTTGCAGGCAAGTGTCACATAATGGGCTAGTATGCATGGCATACTAGCCCATTATGCTTTTAATTTGCAGGGTTTGCAGGGAGCAAAAGAGGAAGTAAGGCCCACCAGGTTTTTTTAAGGTGACTGTACTATCATTGTGGTCAAATAATGGTAAATATTTCTGGATTGCGTTTGTTTTGTATTTTTTTTTATTTCTAATGAAGATACTTTGTCCTGCTTAGTCTACTGCTACTGAACCTGGTCTAAGTGCTGTAATTATCCTGTCTTTTGTGTGGTATCCCACATTGGTATTTTCCCGTACCTACAGTCTGACACATAGCCCAGGGTGTATTTACAGCTTCCCAATGAGACATAGAAGCTCAGAAGAGGACACCTAAAGATAATAGCCACATCTTTGCCCCACAACACACTACCATTCAAAAAAATGCTGTTTTTCTTCCCTCATGGTTGCACAGATGATTAATATTACATCGGATTGTTATTAGAATCTGTGTTTAAAAAGCCTTTTTTAGTTGCTTATTACATTGCAAGCCTTTTATCCTTGACTTTTAATTTCAAATCCCTCTTGCCTGCCTAACAACATTAGAAAATATTGTGACCTGTGTATACTGCTGTTTAGTATGAATTATTAACACAGTATTTATACAAGCATCAATTCCAATTTGTAGTTGTATTCATTAAATTTTTAGGAAACGTTGCACAGTAATGCCATTAAAGGCATTGTCTTTTCCTGTATTATCATTCTGAAATGTTTGAAATATACATCTGGGATTTCTGTTGAAAGTATTTAGCAAAAATATATATGTGTAAAGACATCACAGAACACATACAGTTCATTTGGTATAGCATTAGACTTAACGATTCCTAAACTTTTTAACAATAAGACTAGGATCACTATTTAGATTTTAATAATTTACAAATCTTTTAGGGTAAAGCCTGGTACACACTACAGGTTTCTGTTTAATGCAACCCTGTGCCCAACCTGTGACCCAAGGACCACATACAACACGTTGGTACTTGTTGTGGACCCCGGCAGTCTTAATTTGTAGTGAGATCATACATTTGTTTTCAATATATTTTACATAATACAAAAAACACAGGGCCAGATTCACGAATAATTCCGGCGGCGTAAAGTATCCCCTGTACGTTACGCCGCCGCAAGTTTTCGGCGTAAGTGCTTGATTCACAAAGCACTTGCCTGTAAACTTGCGGCGGCGTAGCGTAAAGCCGTCCGGCGCAAGCCCGCCTAATTCAAATGGGGCGTGTACCATTTAAATTAGGTGCGTTCTCGCGCCAAACGTTCTGCGCATGCTCCGTTAGGAAATTTCCCGCCGTGCTTTGCGCGAAATTACGAAGTGTTTTGTGCGTAACGTACTTTTGTATTCCCAGACGTCTTACGCAAAAAAAAAAACAATTTGAAATTCGACGCGGGAACGACGGCCATACTTTAACATGGCGGTTCTAAATCTAAACCATGAAAAAGCAGGCTTAAGATTGCGACGGGAAAAACCGACTAGCGACGATGTAAGAGAATGCGACGAACGCGCGTACCTTCGTGGATCGCCGTAAACACCTAATTTGCATACCCAACGCTGGAAAACTATGCGAACTCCACCCAGCGGCCGCCGGAAAATTACACCTACGATCCGAAGGCGTACGAAGCCGTACGCCTGTCGGATCTTAACCAAAAGCCGTTGTATGTTTGTTTGTGAATTACAAATAAAGATACGAATTTGAAATTTGAAAGTACGCCGGAGTATCAGCAGATACTCCGGCGTACTTTTTCTGTGAATCTGGCCCACAATTCTCAATTCACATACACATTATCCTATTCAATTGATCTAGGAACATATTTCACAATTTGGGAGCTTATACTCCTCACATTCCCTTTTATTTTTAATTTTCCTGATCAATTTGATAGGATCCTTTTAAAACTATTTATTTCTCATTCATATCAGCATTCACACTCACAAACAGAGATCATACATTTGTAATGGGCTAATAGCAGTGATCTCCACTAACCTAATGTAATATGTCCACTCCCTCTTTGGGACAGGAAACCAAACGCAAATATTATTATTTCTAATATATATACTATTAACCACTTAAGACCCGGACCAATATGCAGGTAAAGGACCTTGCCCATTTTTGCGATTCGGCACTGCGTCGCTTTAAATGACAATTGCGCGGTCGTGCGACGTGGCTCCCAAACAAAATTGGCATCCTTTTTTTCCCACAAATAGAGCTTTCTTTTGGTGGTATTTGATCACCTCTGCGGTTTTTATTTTTTGCGCTATAAACAAAAATAGAGCAACAATTTTAAAAAAAATTCAATATTTTTTACTTTTTGCAAAAATATATAAAAAAAAGTTTTTTTCCTCAGTTTAGGCCGATACGTATTCTTCTACCTATTTTTAGTAAAAAAATCTGCAATAATCGTTTATCGATTGGTTTGCGCAAAATTTATAGCGTTTACAAAATAGGGGATAGTTTTATTGCATTTTTATTAATATTTTTTTTTTTACTACTAATGGCGGCGATCAGCAATTTTTTTCGTGACTGCGACATTATGGCAGACACATCGGACAATTTTGACACATTTTTGGGACCATTGTCATTTTCACAGCAAAAAGTGTTATAAAAATGCATTGTTTACTGTGAAATTGACAATTGCAGTTTTGGAGTTAACCACTAGGGGGCACTGTAGGGGTTAAGTGTGACCTCATATGTGTTTCTAACTGTAGGGGGGCAGGGCTGGACGTGTGATGTCATTGATCGTCGTTCCCTATATCAGGGAACAGACAATCAATGACACTGCCACAACGAAGAACAGGGAAGGTGTGTTAACACACACCTCTCCCCATTTTTCAGTTCCGGTGAGCGATCACGTGACACCGGCAGTGATCGGGTCCGCGGGTCCCGCAGCCGCGGTCACGAAGCTTCGGACCGGGTCGTCGGTGGCATGCTCGCGACCCCACGGCTAGGCTTAAGGAATCACGTACGGGTACGTGATTGTGCCTAGCCGTGCCATTCTGCCGATGTATATCGGCGTGAAGTGGTCCTTAAGTGGTTAATATATAATAAATACCATTAGACTTAAATGTGGTATAAATGGCCACGGTCCTTTATTATTTGCATGACAATGCAATCTACCAATAATAAACCAATTTTATTCATAACAATAAAGTGTTTATTCATAACCATACATATAAGGTAATAGCATACCAATGGTTTAGCCATTAAAGCTTGAACCAACATTACTACACCAGTAGCACCACTATCCCCTTCCATAGAAGGGGCAAAGCCCCGTAATGAAGCACAAGTAAGTATGACAAGCATGCTTTTACTGCATATACAGATTGGCTTTACTGTTGTGGGTTTAGTAACACTTTAAATTCTGACTCCTGACCTTTGTGTATTATTTAATCCTGACCTTTGGGATTTCTAATTAATAAATTCGAACTCCCTGCAATACTAGATCCTGACCTCTGAACTTTCTGCATTACAAATCTTGACCTTCAAACCCTGTGTGTTACTAAATACTGAGCCTCTCTGTCACTTACTCCTGTCCCCTTACCTTTATGGACTCTCTGTGTTACTTTATCCTGACCCCTGAACTTTCTATGTTTAGGTGGAGAATTGCTACTGTTTTGATCAATGATAATCAGAGTTCTTTGTAGAAAGTACTATAAAAAGAGATATCACTGACTTGCGAGGTAATGTTGCAGATTGACTCATGAAAGGTGCTTTCTGATCACTGATTTAGCAAATGATACCGTAGGTCATAGCCTTATGTTTAGAAAATGTTAGGTCATAGTACTGAATGAACTGTAGTGATGAAACTACCACTTCTGCAACCAAGATTTTATTACCGCCATCATAGTCTTCTTTCACTTTAAACATCTTCCATATCCATCTTCCATCTTATCATATTAATGTAAGTACGCTACATTTATTTTTTACGTGTGTTGATTTTTTATTAGGTGCTAACAGCATGGCAAAAGTCATATGCTTTATGTGCAAAGTGAAATAGCCCAGGGTTTTATTCCCCTCTCTCTAACCCTACTAAACTGCTAAAGTGGGAAATCTCATTGGGAGGTATTTTTTTTTTTTTTTTTTGCTTTATTGTAACTTGTATGTTCTATAGATGGTAAAGTGCCCCTGTTCTAGTGAATGAATGTCTAGTGAATAAATAGAATTCTGCAATAGAATGTTGAATGAGATTTCTGAGATTGTATCACTGCAACATAACACTTTGAAAACATAGCCCCTCTACATTCCTATTTTCACCTAGCAGTAGCACTTATTAAAATCCGATTGAGGAAAGGTTGTTGAAGATGTTTGTAGACACATAATCTGAAATGATAACTGTGCATTGATTCTTTTCAAAGGCAGTACTAAACCCATTCAACATCTTTTCCAATGAAAATAGATCAGCAATGGTTGGAACATTGTTTAAGGAGGCACAAGGAAAACACATGGGAGTGCTGTCCAAGTATTTATATGGAGAGAGCTGCAAATGTTGTCTATTTATAGGAATGTGGGATAAACACTACTAATAAACTGTCGGAAAAGAATGTCTAGAAAATTAGCTAACAAGGATGGAAGGAAATCCATTACTCTCTACAGCCGTCCTCCACAATAAATCTTAGAACTGTTGATACATTAGGCTGATCATACTTGACAGCAGTAATTGAGGTCATGATCTATTGTCAAAAAGTGACAATAAAAACTATCAATAAGTCTATCACTTTAGGTAAATAACAGGTTTGATTGGTCAATGCCAGTTTAGATATTATTTATTTTACTTTCTGCTGACTGTATCCCAGACCTTTAGACTGTGCAGCTCAGGCACTAGAGCCATTTTGGAGTTAAAAGTGGTATTAAACCCAAATTAAAACATTTATTATATTGCATTAGTCTTTTTTTCCCCACTCTGTTTTTACCTGGTTACCTGGCCAGAACCCCCCCCCCCCCTCTTATATTAGTGTGCTCCCACTCTGGTATGACTGAGTGCAAGGGCACCTCTGGTATGACTGAGCACAAGGGCACCTTTGGTCAGCAGCATTGTTAATCTGTGGGAATGGGAATGTTTGATGGACTAGGAGATTTACATGCACTAACAAATTGAAGCCAAACTTCAGCTAACACTTTATAAGCAGTTTTACGTAAATAAATAAAAGCTGATCATTGTAAGCATAGTGAGCATAAGCTGGAAAGAGTACGGCATAGGAGTGTCTCAGTCCCAAATTGTAAACATACAAAGAGAAATTGCCCACGGGACTTTACGAGGCACAACTATAAATATAAAAATATATATATATTATTTATACATAACAAAGAATCTAGACACATTTAAAAATATTGATATTTTTTACAATAACACAAATCTGTACATGACTAATCATTATTACATAGATCATTATATCGCTAAAATTTCATAGAGTCACAATTCAGGCAACAATTTGGGCCTGGTGCGTCCCTGAAGCAGAGAACTGGGATGCACTGGACCCCTACTGTGAGCCGCGTCTGCACACAGTGTGAACCCAGCCTCAAGGACAATAACACTTCATATCCCCTTCAGCAGAAATAGTGAATAGTTGTACATGTTTAAATATTGGGGCATGTAGCCAACATTTCCATATGTTTTCTAATTTTCAAGGACATGCCCAATTACTCACATTTTGGAAAAACTTGATGAATACGGCAAGGCCGTATTCATCAATTTTTTTCCAAAATGTGAGTATTCCATTTTTCCGCACTATTTCCTTTTGAGCAGTGAATAAGAGAAAGCTTAAAGGAACACTAAAGGTTAATTTTTTATTAGATCAATTGATTGCTGTAAGCTAGAGCATTTAAATATCACTTACCTCGTTTTTCCTTTTGACCTCCAAAATACAGTAACCCAGGTTTGAAAATGCCATTTCCTGTCACTCCTCTTCTTGCTTTCCACCGGCATCTGAGCCGTTTTGCATGGTGGAAAGCAGAATGTGCTCGCCCCCTCCCTATGGCTACAGCCCTGCGTGAAGATGCTCTCTTATCCCTCACAGGCATTGAGGCGAAGCCGAATGGGAACTGTAGTTCCCAATAGGCCGTGATGTAGCAAGAATGAATGCACACCGCAAACCAGGAAGTCAGTGAGAATAATGATTCAGGAGTGACGGATGTGAATAAAACAGCTCGATTTCAACAGGTATCAAACTAGTTATAATGCAAAACATTACTTTTTACTTTATCAGCTACTGTCAGACTTTAATTTAAGAGGAAAATATTTTTGTCTTTACAACCCC
The DNA here is from genome assembly GCF_905171775.1 of Rana temporaria. Taxonomy (NCBI): domain Eukaryota; kingdom Metazoa; phylum Chordata; class Amphibia; order Anura; family Ranidae; genus Rana; species Rana temporaria. Next base: position 454,891,321 of record NC_053490.1, on the reverse strand, counting down.
TTTAATAGAGTCCTCAGACTTAATTTTGGAACCAGTCGCTCCACTAGTCCCAAAAGACATACCAGAATAGTGTGCAGGACCTGCACTGCTGAAACCTCACTGTTAAACTGGAGAACAACCACCTAGCATCCTTTGGACAGGACAAAAATACACGTTTGAAATTGGCAGGGGAGTAAGTGCAATGCCAGTATTCTGCAATAAAGTACATTCTTGATAGTTTTTCAGGAGTATAATATATCCTGCACAATTCCAGATATCCATTCAATCATCATTGAAGATCAGAAATATCACAAAGCCAGTAATCTCTAAATATTTTGACCGATAGAGGTGATACAGGGTAGATATTATACAGGGGGCTAATCCTGGTGGATACATGAATTAAAAATATTAGTTCCCAGAGGTTTAAATAAAGGGGGTTTTATCTCTCTGAGAAGCCTTCCAGTTGGGTACACTTTGTTGGAGTGTCAGTTTTTTGGAGGAACACCTATGAAGATTTCCTTTGTTTCTCGCGTTGGTTGAACAGAGGACTGTATTTGTTTATTTCACAGACTATTGATGGAGTGATACTGTATACTGTATATATATAGTTTGTAATCATAATAAGGTAATATATCGTCTGCATCCATTGTATGTAAGCTGACAGTATTTTAGAAGGTATTCAAACACCTAAGATCAAGTGGCGTGAATTAGCCCCCTTTCACAGGAAGGCTCCAATCAGATCCGCCTGTCAGTTTTTCAGGCAAACCAGAAGGGACCAGCTATTCACCCCTATGAACCAGCGAGTGTAAAGGGACTTGTGCCCATTTACACCCACCTACATCCAATCTGATCTGGTTCCTTAAAAGAAAGGGGATCCAGTCTAAGCAGATTGGATCAGAGAGGAGTCAGGTGTAAACGGACAGCGGAGTCTGTTTACACCTGCCAGTCCATAGAGCAGGCTTGGTCCGTGTCCTCCTCCCCCTCTGCTCAGATCAGCAGGGGACCACTGGACAGATCATGTGCTGAACTAATCAGAGTCTGCTCTGTGTGAAAGGGATCCTAGGCTTGACTCACCCTTCTGCAGCTCTGCAAGCAGCATTTCTCATGGGCACAACAGCCTATTAATTTGAATGGACTACTGTGCCTTCCTGAAACCCAGGTTAGGGACCTTGCACCTTTTCTAAAAATGCTGCCCACACGAAAAACACACCTCTCCCGTTCTTCAGCTCCTGTGACCGATCGCGGGACACCAGCGGCGATCAGGTCCGCGGGCCCCCTGGGCGCGGTCACTGAGCTTCGACCGGGTCGCGACCCCACGGCTGGACTCTTTAAAGAGGACGTACAGGTACGTGCTTGTGCCCAGCCGTGCAATTCTGCCGACGTATATCGGCGTGAAGGAGTCCTTAAGTCGTTAAAGTGGGTATTTCTGTGTCTTATAATGACTAGGATGAAAAAAAATAAAAGTTTCCCTTCAACAGATATCTGTTTCTGCTTCAACAGGGAAAGTGAGATTATTGTGGGTTTTTTGGGACTTTGTTTTTAGAGATTAGGGAAATTCCTTTCAACCTACTTTAAAGTAGTTGTAAAGGCAGAAGTTTTTTTTGTATACCATAATACATTCTTTGCTTTAAAGGGTTGTAAAGGTTAGTTTTTTATTTTTAAATAGGTTCCTTTAAGCTAGTGCATGTTGGTTCACTTACCTTTCCTTCGATTTCCCTTCGAAATTTAGAAAATAAAAAACAAACCTTTACAACCCATTAAGGTAAAAAAAAAACCTTATGTGTGCAGTTTTCCCTTTGCAGCCCCCTAAAGATTTACCTGGTCTCGATCTTGATCCAGCACTTTGCCCAAGAGCAGTAGCTCTCTCCCACTCTTTCCCTCCTCACTTGACATGGAGCCATGGCTCCGCGGCTGTCAATCACAGCCTGTGAGGAGAGAGAGGGGGTGCATCAAACCACGTTGTGGGAATCGAGCCCATATGAGTGTTCCCATAGCAAGCGGCTTGCTATGGAGGCACCCGGCAGGGGAGAGTACCAGGAGCGCTGGCGGGGGACCCCAGAGAAGAAGGATCAAGGCTGCTCCTTGCAAAACCATCGCACAGAGCAAGTATGTATGACATGTTTGTTATTAGAGAAATTGGTTTACAATCACTTTAAAACAGTTAAAAAGTGCAGCCAGAAAAAATATATAGTGACAGCTGTTCTCACTAATCATCCTGTCAGTGCCAACTTAATGCATATTGGTTTTATAGATAAAGACATTCACCACAAGCCCTTTGTTGATTAATGGACAAATTCCTTGGAGCCCCATGTCCATGCTATACAGCTTCTCAACTCCAGTCCTCAAGGCGACCCAACAGGTCATGTTTTCAGGATTACCCTCATATGAAACGGCTGTGGTAATTACTAAGGCAGTGAAACTGATCAAGGCACCGGCACAAAATAATGGAAAGCCTGAAAACATGACTTGTTGGGGCGCCTTGAGGACTGGAGTTGTATGGTGATAACATAGAATTTTTGGTACACAAAGCCATGACAATTAAATGGATTTCTCTATCAACAAAGCCATGTCATACAATTACATTATTAATAGACATATGCATTCGTTTTCTTCCAAATGCATTTTCGTCCGAATTTCAGGAATTTTCGCATTAATTTTAACAAATGATAACGAATGTGCAGAATACGAAAGATCCAACATAAAAATGCTTTATTTTTGTTTCGACAGTTAGATATAGATAGAAGATTCGACATGACTGTGACAATATTGATCTGTGTCTATCGAACCTGAGGTCGAATGTGCCTAACCCAACTCTATTAGTTCAAGATTTTTCGACAAAAGATTCAACATTATTGAGACATGAAGATTTGACTAAGCAGCTAAAAACATTACGATCGCCACAAATGAACATTTATGGTCAAATGCTCCACCCATAGGCTATAGAAGAAATCTAATGTTGGTTGACTAGTAATAACCAATTAATAAATATAATTTAGGCTGTGCAAAATTAACTTTTAATTAATCGATTAATCTTTAATTTTTTTGATCGATCAAAATCTTTTTTATCGATTAAAATTCTTTTGATTGGTACTCACCTCTCCGCCGGCTTCTGGGCCTTCAGGGAGTTCCGTCGGAGATCCAGTAACATCACGGACACCGGCGGGGCTTGCCGTGTCCATCTGAAGGCTCCTTTGCTGTGCCTTCATATCTGCATGCCGGCGGGACCTTACTATCTGCCACATGCAAGGGCTGTTACACTTCCCTCTATCACTTTCCTCTATCACTTCCTTCTATCACTTCCCTCTATCAACCTGGGATTCTACAGCCATCACTGGAGTTGTGATAGTTGCCTTCATGGGACATCTACATGCCGATGGACTGATGTTAATCTCTCCTCATCTGGATTCAGCAGTGGTATCGTTGTACACGTTGTTATATACCAGTATCATACTTAGCTACATAGTTTTATGACTGCTTTTGGTACCGTTGGTATTACTCGCACCATTTTTACAGTTTATGTAGCTACATCGATTTTATCTCCAGTGCAATATTTATTTGGTTACCTACTTGAAGACTATAAAAGTTTTTATGCTATTCCCATCGCTGCCTTTGTGTGTTTTTTGTATCCTGCTATCCATTTTTCCAGTGGTTGGTAGCTGCACTGGGAATCAGCCTGCAAGGAGATCAGCTAAAAGTAGTTGGATCTGTATGTGCGTTATAATTAATCGAAATTAGTCGATTAATCGATTAAAAAAAAAACAGAAAACTTTTGATCAGTAACAGCCCTAATATAATTATTACTAGTCATACAACATTAGAATTCTACTACAGCTTGTGAGCGGAGCATTCGACTGGAAATGTATAATTGCGGCGTTGCACAGTTTAGCTGCTTCGTCGAATCTTCTTAGAACATTTGACGGACACCATAAGCCTTCAATGACAGATTCGACCTTAATTAATTTTGATTTTTGGACTAATACATTTTTTAATAAAACATAAAAAATAAAAACAAATTTCGGACGTAACTAAATAAATGTATTTTTTGGACGAAAACTAAATTCCGAAACAAAATATTTCAGTGCGCACATGTCTAATTATTAACAATGCCATTTCACACAGAGTCTGGGTCAGTTAAAGCGTTGTTTATAAACAAAGCCATATCACACAGTGACAACAATTCATCAATTTCCCTTTGGGATTAATAAAGTATTTAAAATCTGATTCTGACTTGGTCAACTATAGCTTTTATTATAAGCATAAGAGCAACATGGTCTAACATGGCTTTTGTGTATAGCCAAAGCAATGCACAAAAGCATTGAGATCTCACAGCTAGGAGCACTGCACACTCCTACCTCAAAAAATAAAACCTCTTTAAACCAATTTGGCTAACCGTACCAAATGGTGAAAATAGAATCAAATTTTTACAAAGTGAAGTCAGAATTGTTATGTTCACAGCCAAATTCAGTTTGGGTAAATCATTCACACATCCTTAATAATAACTCTTCAAACATACAGTAAATAAATATTGACCTTGGATTTTATCTTTATAGCACACTGAGTACAAGAATGGTGGCAAATAAATCCCTACATATTTTCAAATTGGCCTTATCTGTATCCTATGTATACTTAACTTGAAAATAAGACCCTCATTTAACAGATAGCCATCTTTTATTTCTCTAATTGGTAAACATGAAGTGTTTGTCCTGTTCCCTTGGCCATCTCTATTTTATTGATCTATGTGTATAGGTATATAATTGTGAAAGTGATCATTTATAACTGTATGAACTTTTGTCTGCCTGACAATGGTAGGGTGCATGACAGAAAGCAATAAGAAATTTGCATTCATGTGGCTTGCCTATCCTAGAGATGAGGTTTTCTGCTGATTGCAAAACCAAAACTTAGCTTAAGCAACAAGGGTCTTGTTACCTATTGATCTGGAAAAGCAAATTTATGAGCCTAGAATCCATTGACTTCATCATGCTGGTGGCCACACAAATCAATATTAATTGTAATAATGGACAGAATTGAATAAAACTAGTTACTAGCAGATCAATGCTTCTCAGCAAAGATAAGTGCCACTGTTTATTCATGTCATCCCAGAATAACCCTGACTTATGAATGTTTCTTTGTTCTACACTTCTAAAGGCTGCATTCATTAAGGAGAACGATGTTCAGGGGAGACGAGAAACACGTTAAAACTGCTTGTGCATTTCAACATTTGCTTTAAAGTCTCCTGAGATCTGCTTTTCTTTTACACTTATGTACTGGATACTTTAATCCTTTCTCAACTAATGGTACATTAGGAGCAATTAGAAGAGTTTACTTAACCGTCATGTAAAATTTACTTCTACAGTACAGCACATGATTCTGATTCGTAAAGCGGTTATACAGCACTATAAGAAACACAAACTTGACTTTTTATGGTTTGTCGTACTGAAGAATAAAAAACGAAATAAGAGTAGCTCCCAGCCTAAAAACTTTACAAGAGAGAAACTGAACTTCTGCAGGTGGTGGACTGAAGACAACATCCTCCTTAGTGTGGAAGTAGCAGGTGCACATAATAGTGAAAAAGGAAAATCTGGACAGCCTCACTCCATTAAAACGCCTTTTATTGCAAAAAATCATCAAAGTTCATGTAACAGCAGAAACAAGGGTAGGACAACTGACGCGTTTCACACCATCATCAGTGCTTTGTCATAGCTAAATGACCATGCATATTGTTAGCAAATATATACTGATATAAACTATATTACATGATAAACTTAAGTGTCTTTGATTGCAAACATAAGCAGTCAGAGAAAGGCACACATGGAAGACACAGAGATGGACCACTTCAATGTGGTAATCAAAGTGTTCATAATAAGAAAATATGTTATATGTTATATAAAAAAAAATGAATAAACCTCAAACAGGTCAATAAACATTATACCAATATTTACAAGAAACGGTGGAATGCAGCTTAAAACGAAATGCAGAACTTTGGCCTTGGGCTATTTGTTTTCAACACTGCTGTTTGAGCAGAGATAATTCTCAGCAAGGGACTTTTACTTTGGACTGCTAATACTTTTGTTGCAAAGGAAATATTGGACTGAAATTTTAGGGAAAAAAGGAGATCAAGTATTCAATTATAGCTATGTTTGAAATCAGGCTTTGAAGTTAAGCATATACAGTAGATTAGGTTATAGGTCAAGTTTGTAAATGCTATAACGTTCACACAAACCAATTAACCACTTAAGACCCGGACCAAAATGCAGGTAAAAGACCAGGCCCCTTTCTGCGATTCGGCACTGCGTCGCTTTAACTGACAATTGCGCGGTCGTGCGACGTGGCTCCCAAACAAAATTGGCGTCCTTTTTTTTCCACAAATAGAGCTTTCTTTTGGTGGTATTTGAACACCTCTGCGGTTTTTATTTTTTGCGCTACAAACAAAAATAGAGCGAAAATTTTGAAAAAAATGCAATATTTTTTACTTTTTGCTATAATAAATATCCCCCAAAAACATATATAAAAAATTATTTTTTTCCTCAGTTTAGGCCGATACGTATTCTTCTACCTATTTTTGGTAAAAAAAATCGCAATAAGCGTTTATCGATTGGTTTGCGCAAAATTTATAGCGTTTACAAAAAAGGGGATAGTTTTATTGCATTTTTATTAATTATTTTGTTTTACTACTAATGGTGGCGATCAGAGATTTTTTTCGTGACTACGACATTATGGCGGACACTTCGGACAATTTTGACACATTTTTGGGACCATTGTCATTTTCACAGCAAAAAATGCATTTAAAATGCATTGTTTATTGTGAAAATGACAGTTGCAGTTTGGGAGTTAACCACAAGGGGGCGCTGAAGGGGTTATGTGTTCCCTGAAGTGTGTTTACAACTGTAGGGGGGTGTGGCTGTAGGTCTGACGTCATTGATTGTGCGTCCCTATATTAGGGAACACACAATCGATGACAGCGCCACAGTGAAGAACGGGGAAGCTGTGTTTACACGCGGCTCTCCCCGTTCTTCAGCTCCAGGGACTGATCGCGGGACTGTAGCAGCGATCGGGTCCGCGAGTCCTGCGGCCGAGGTCACGGAGCTTCGGATCGGGTCGCGGGAGCGCCAGCGACCCACCGCTGGGCTTTATACAATCACGTACAGGTACGTGATTGTGCCCAGCGGTGCCATTCTGCCGACGTATATCGTCGTTAAGTGGTTAATATACACTTATTGGAATTTTATTTATTTATTTTCTTTTCACCAGGCATACATTTTAGCCTAAGTTTATGAATAATTATGATTTTTTTTAATTATTATTATTATTGGATATGTTTTATAGCAGAAAGTAGAAAATATATATTTTTTTCAAGATTGTTTGTATTTTTTTAATTTATATAAGTGTAGCACCCCCTAACTAGGTAGGTACTAGAGTTAGGGTTTCTGTAGTGCAGGTACATTTGGGCAGGCTTAGCTAGATGCTAGGCCTGTTTGTTTTGATCTGTGTGGGCTGGGAGTTGCTCAGAGTAGGCAGGTGACTCACAGAGAGCATCATCTTTTGGTTACCTCCCTCTGGCTTATTGAGGATTCTAGAAGAAAGGAGGGGAAGTAAGGTGGAGCTGTCTGGGGTGTTCTAAGGAGCCCTGACCAATCCCCAACCTGGATTGGCAGGGGGCAGGCCTTTTTAAATACCCAGGGTCAGCCCATCTGGAGAGGAGAGTTTGTGTAGAAGAACTGGGAGATAGGGTACTAGCTGTTGGGGCATTTGAGGGAACTCCCCAGTCTGGGGGGTGACCTTGGGCCCGGAGCTTGGGAGCGCAAGTGACCCTCGTACAAACCAGGGGGATTCGGACCAGGAGCAGGGGAGGAAAGTGGAAGGTACTGTCAGGCAAAGTCTCCAAGAGGGATCCACCAGGTGTTGGTGAGTGGCACACCTGGAACGCTGGGGAGGCACACTGAAGCGGATTGGGAAAGAGAGAGAAACAATCTGAGATGGGCTGTAGAGCCAGTGAGGACTGTGGTGTCATGGGCAGTGGAGTTTGGATGGCTGCACCCGGGAGGGCTGGCAAGACCTGAAGAGGACTGGCTTGGATCAGTAGGCCACCAAGGATAGCTAGCATTTAACCAATTTAACTTTTTCAGTCATTGACTCTGTGTGCTTGAGAAAATGAATGCCGGGCTAAGCAGGGTCACAGGTGGACCACAAAATCCAGCAGCCCCTATGGGGGTACCACTACATAATAAAAAATAAAAAACCCAGCGATGATCAAATACCACCAAAATACTACTGCCTGCTGGATGATGATATTTCATGCCATCACCCCATTCCTCAGCACCAGCAAGGCAATATATATATATGCCTTTTTTGCTTAGAGCGGTACTTTAAGTTTAAGCATTGCAAGTTAAAGTAGCACAGTGTTGAATAGTAAAAAATGGTCTGGTCATGAAGGGGGTAAAACCTTTCCAGAGGTCAGTGGTTAATGGTGTGTGGACCATGCAAGTTAAAACAACATGTTCACTTTAATGTCAGTCCTATCAGCTGTGCCTTCTAGCTTCAATTCACGGCCCTCCCTCTCTGTCTGGCCACCAAAAGTGAAGAGGATTAGAGAACTAGCCATGAGTAAGCTTCAAGTCTTGACATGGAGTTTACACAGGACTGAGCATTCCCCCTGTCCTTATGTAAGCCAATCACCAGTGCTTAGGAGGAAGAGGAGTGTGTCACATGCTCCTCTGCACATGGAAGTGCTGAGTATTTTTTCTTTGCTCCTGTTGACACCAAAAACAAAATGTCAGCTAGTGTAGACAGTGGTTTCTAAACCTCACATTAAAGCTGCATTCACACTTTAATGTTTCATGAACACGAGTAATAGTGTGCTATTTTTCATTTCCAAAAAAACTGTTACGCTTTATTTATTTTGGTAATGACCTCAAACACAGGAAAAAGGATGTGCGTTTGCGTGTCAAACCCGGCAAAATGCATGGTTAAAAAATGCAAAAAGCTCAATGCAAAGAAAAGTGCATGAGTTACCATACTTTGTCGCATTTGTTGCGCTTCTGGTAGTCAATTGAAACCAATGGGCTTCCCTATGCATGTGGCGTAGAAACGTACAGAAACACACAAAAGGGTACCATCATTTTGTGTGCATTCACAAAATACAAAATGAGAATGCAGTCTCTCTATTTTCACATTTTAACAGTAACCTGCAACAAAAAATTATGGAAACTGTGCAACCAAATCAATCTATCAAAATGTGTCACACACAAAAAAGAGACCTTCAATATCACAAGATCATGCAACTGTACCACCAGTAATGTTATGTACCTCATCCAATGCAAAAAATGCAGCAAAGGATGTTACGTTATAGAAACAGGACAACAATTGCAAACTGCAATGAATTTACATGGACATACCGCTAAGGAACATAAGAAAGATGACTTCTGCATACCTATGGGACATCATTTCTCATAACCTGAACACACTATGGAGGACATGAATGTTTTAGTTCTTAAAGGGAACTTCAAAACTACTCAGGAAAGGAAAACTTTTGAACTAAAAATTATAATTCTATTTGACACAAGTTTTACGACCCCCCCACACCCCCTCACCTCTGTGACTGTTACTCGCCCTCTCCTTGCCTCATCTAACTAACTATACAAGTTTAAATACCATTGCTGTAAACATTTGTTTATGTTTTGGGGGTTTTTTCTCAGACATTGTCTTGCTTAACATTCTACTAAACCGTTATGTATTAGTGCTGCTTGGACCTTGAAGAAGGGGACACACCCCGAAAGCTTGTCCTGAAAATTTTAATGTTAGTGCAAATGTAAAAAGTATCACAGACAGTACCCAATTGTTCTTGTTGCAAGTGCACTTGTGTGGCTATGGGATCACATGCACCAAACGCAACAAGGAAAACCCAAAACATGCATAGAGCGAATAAAACACCATAAACCAGATCTATTTTATAAATTGTTTATTAATACGTTAATTAGTCCATATATTAAACATCATATATGACCATCCTGAAATATAGTACATAACATTATATAACTCATCTTTTTTTTTTGGAATATATTGGCCATGGCCTGGTTCACTGGTTTCTTGAAAACTGTTGATTACATTTTATTTAAAACTTTCCTTTTGAAAAAACCAACTTTAATACCATCAATTCCCAGCCCAGCCACTGAGACTCGGGCTGATCCATCATTAACCATCCAACTTGACTCAAATCTCCCCTCCGGAAACTATTACCAGAGTGAGCCACCGCGTGAACCGGCCGCAACGGAAAACAAAAAAAGGGGGGGTAGGGCGGGGAGCTCCTCCTGCTGTTTCTGGTATCAGGCTGGCACCGACCCAAACCAGACTGGAACCTTAAATAGCCTTCTGGCTGGGTTCCAGATTTTTTTTAGCATCACCTGACCTCCCTGGCCCAATAGCTGGCTACCTCTCAGCCCACCTGAAAACTCCCTGACACACCTGAACCTATTATATACCTCAGTTAACTACTAATCTTCCAGAGCTAACCTTACCCTCTGACTTTTATATAACCCCTGACCGCTGCATGACCCCCGCCAGCTGATTTCCTAATTTTGCAGCTCCACTAACTAAACCTACTCACTACCTAATGCTACTGCAGTGATCCCATCTAGAAAGGAGGGCCTATGACAGGCACCACCTTCCCTTTCATAATCACCCCAAACGATAGACTGCTTTCACCAGTGTCTTACTACAAGCATACATAAACATTATCATTTACATACAGATTATTGCAATACCATTTTCTTATCATGCTCTAAAACAAGCTTTCATAATAATGTGGTTGCTGTCATTGAACTATGTAGTAGGGATGATGGCCTCTGAATGCTTTCAGCTTATCACTGATCCACATCACCTCTAATTTAACATTTTACTGCCAAGTGTGTATTGATATGTTATGATATTGTTGGGCATGCCCATAACCTCTAGCATCTCCTCTGATCCTGGAAATAGCTTTATACATTACACTCAAAAATGCTAATAATTTGTATTTATTATTAGAATTCAAAGTAGTATATGTGTTCATTCTGACAAAGATTTTGTATGCCAACTGTATATTTCTGTAGTAGTGGTTTCTGATGTACAGTTGTGCTCATGAGTTGACATACCCTGGCAGAATTTATGATTTCTTGGCCATTCTTCAGAGAATATGAATGATAACACAAAAACATTTCTTACACTCATGGTTAGTGTTTGGGTGACGTCATTTATTATCAATCAACTGTGTTTACTCTTTTTAAATCATAATGACAACAGAAACTACCCAAATGACCCTGATCAAAAGTTTACATACCCTGGTGATTTTGGCCTGATAGCATGCACACATGTTGACACAAAGGGGGTTGAATGGCTATGGAAGGAACCCATCCTCACGTGTGATCTGTTTGCTTGTAATTAGTGTGTGTGAGTACAAAAGGTCAAGGAGTTTCTGGACTCCTGACAGACCCTTGCATCTTTCATCACATGCTACACTGACATTTCTGGATTCTGAGTCATGGGGAAAGCAAAATAATTGTCAAATGATCTGCGGGAAAAGGTAGTTGAACTTTATGAAACAGGAAAGGGATATAAAAAGATATCCAAGGAATTGAGAATGCCAATCAGCAGTGTTCAAACTCTAATAAAAAAAAGTGGAAAATGAGGGGTTCTGTTGAAACCAAACCACGGTCAGGTAGACCAACTAAGATTTCAGCCTCAACTGCCAGGAAATTGTTTGGGATGCAAAGAAAAACCCACAAATAACATCAGGTGAAATAAAGGACTCTCTGAAAACACGTGGTGTGGCTGTTTCAAGATGCACAATAAGGAGGCACTTGAAGAAAGATGGCCTGCATGGTCGAGTCGCCAGAAGAAAACCATTACTAAAATGCCACAAGGTATCCTGCTTACAATACGCCAAACAGCACAGAGACAAGCCTCAAACCTTTTTGATCAAATCCATAAATGCTACATTTGGAGAGGAGTCAACAAGGCCTATGATGAAAGTTACATCACTACTACTGTGAAACACAGAGGTGGGTTGCTGATGTTTGGGGGATATGTGAGCTACAAAGGCACAGTAAATTTGGTCAAAATTGATGGCAAGATGTATGTTATCAAAAAATACTGAAGTAACCATTTGCATTCATCAGCCAGGAAGCTGCGCATGGGACGTACTTGGACATTCCAACATGACAACGCAAGGCCAAGTCGACCTGTGATTGGCTACAGCAGAATAAAGTGAAGGTTGTGGAAAGGCCATCTCAGTCTCCTGACCTCAATATCATTGAGTCCCTCTGGGGAGATCTGAAATGTGCAGTTCATGCAAAACAGCCCAATAATTTACAGGAACTGGAGGCTTTTTGCCAAGAGGAATGGGCAGCTTTACCATCTGAGAAGATAAAGAGCCTCATCCACAAATACCACAAAAGACTTTAAGCTGTCATTTGTTCTTAACGGTTGCAATACACAATATTGGGAACTGGGTTAAGTAAACTTTTGATTAGGGTCGTTTGGGTAGTTTCTGTTGTCATGATGATTTAAAGAGAGTAGACACAGTTGATTGATAATAAATGGCTTCAGACAAACACTAACCATGAGTGAAAGACATGCTTTTGTGTTATCATCCATATTCTCTAAATAATGGACAAGAAATCATAAATTCTGCCAGGGTAAACGTATGAGCAACTGTATTTACTGTTTAATTCCTTAAAGTAGTTCTAAAAAACTAAAGGTTTTTTATCTTCATGCATTGCATGAAAGTAAAAAAACCTTCAGTATGCAGCTTGCCCCACAGCCCCCCAAATACTTACAGTACCTTGAAAAAGTAATCATACCCCTTGAAATTTTCCACATTTTGTCATGTTACAACCAAAAACGTAAGTTTGTATTTTATTGGGATTTTATGTGATAGACCAACACAAAGTTGCACATAATTGTGAAGTGGGAAGAAAATGATAAACGATTTTCCAAAATTTTCCACATTTTGTACAATTAAAAAAGTGAAAAGTGTGGTGTGCATTTGTATTCAGCCCCCCTGAGTCAATACTTTGTAGAACCGTCTTTCACTGCTATTGCAGCTACTAATCTTTTTGAGGATGTCTCTACCAGCTTTGCACAACTAGAGAGTAAAAATTGTGCCCATTCTTCTTTGCAAAATAGCTCAAGCTCTGTCAGATTGGATGGAGAGGGTCCGTGAATAGCAACTTCCAAGTCTTACCACAGATTCTCAATTGGATTTAGGTCTGGACTTTGCCTGGGCCATTCTAACACATGAATATGCTTTGATCTAAACCCTTCCATTGTAGCTCTGGTTGTATGTTTAGGGACGTTGTCCTGCTGGAAGGTGAACCTCCGCCCCTGTCTCAAGTCTTTTGCAGACTCTTACAGGTTTTCTTTTAAGATCGCCCTGAATTTGGCTCCATCCATCTTCCCATCAACTAACCAGTTTCCTTGTCGCTGCTGAAGAAAAGCATCCCCACAACATGATGCTCGCACCACCATGTTAAACGGTAGGGATGGTGTGTTCACTGTGATGTACAGTGTTAGTTTTCCGCCACACATAGCATTTTGCTTTTAGAGCAAAAAGTTTAATTTTGGTCTCATCTGACCAGAGCACCTTGTTCCTGTGTCCCCCAAATGGCTTCTCGCAAACTGCAAATGGGACTTCTTATTGCTTTCTTTCAACAATGGCTTTCTTCTTACCACTCTTACACAAAAGCCAGATTTGGGAAGTGCATGAATAATAATTGTCATGTGGACAGAGCTGTGGATCTCTGCTGCTTCTCCAGAGTTACCATGGCCCTTTTGGTTGCTTCTCTGATTAATGCTCTCCTTGCCCCCCTTGTCAGTTTAGGTGGACGGCCATGTTTTGGTAGGTTTGTAGTTGTGCCATGCTCTTTCCATTTTCCGATGATGGATTGAACAGTGCTCCATGAGATGTTCAAAGCTTGGGATATTTTTTTAAAACCTAACCCTGCTTTAAACTTCTCCACAACTGACCTGTCTGGTGTGTTCCTTAGCCTTCATGATGCTGTTTGTTCATGAAGGTTCTTTAACAAACCTCTGAATGCTTCACAGAACAGCTGTATTTATACTGAGATTAAATTACACAAAGGTGGACTCTATGTACTAATTAGGTGACTTCTGAAGGCAACTGGTTCAACTAGATTTTATTTGGGGGTATCCTAGTAAAGGGGCTGAATTCAAATGCACGCCACACTTTTCAGATATTTATTTGTAAAAAAAAAAAATGAAAACCATTTATAATTTTCCTTTCACTTCACAATTATGGGCCACTTTGTTGGTCTATCACATAAAATCCCAATACACATAAAATACTTTCACAGCTGCCCTCCTGGGTCTCTGCCTCCTAAATAGCTGAGAGACAGCAGCAAGAGCCATTGGCTCCTGCTGCTATCAATCACAGCTCACAGCCAGTGAAGAGGGAGTGGGGGGCGGGGTAAAGCCTCATTATGTGTGTCTAATGGACACACTGAGAGGGGGCCAGGAGCCCTGGTGGGGGACCCAAGAAGAAAAGGATTGGGGCTACTCTATGCAAAACCATTGCACACAGCATTTAAGTGTTACTAAACCCAGGACCTTGCATTCACTATATCTGGTCTCCCGCAGTACACAGAACATGGAAATGCAATGATTTTAGTAAATATCAACTGCTAAATACCTTTTCTCATCAGCAGAATATAGCAGTCTTATGACTTCTGTCAATGTCTGATTAATGCTTGTAGGAGGAGTTTTCATTCTACTCTGACTGGCCTATAAGGTTGCAGGCCCCTTGACACTCTGTCTGGACCATGCTGATTGGCTCTGTGCCGATCACATACATACTCCCAAGAAAAAGAAAACTCTCTAGCATTACACACCAAACTGAGCATGTGCAGAGTGTCCCCAAGGCTTTGTTTTATCAAGAGATGGATTGGGTACTGTGAAAGAAGGGAAGGATCAGAGAAGACAGGATCAAACAGTCTTTTTACACCATGCAGAGGATTAACTCCTTAGGTTCCACAGTGAGTATAACAAGTGTTTAGTAACACTTTAAAGGGGTTGGAAAGGTTTGTTTTTTATTTTCTAAATAGGTTACTTTAACCTAGGGCATTGTTGGTTCATTTACCTTTTCCTTCGATTTCCCTTCTAAATGTTTTTTTTCTTTGTTTTCTTTGTCTGAATTTCTAAGTTACTGTTCTTCCTCAGTAAGGTGTTCAGTAAGCTATTCTAAATGACTTTCCACCGCTCGTATGATGGTGGAAAGCTTACTGAGGAGAAACAGGAAGTGAGAATTTCAAACAAAGAAAAAAAACATTTCGAAGGGAAATCAAAGGAAAAGGTAAGTGAACCAACAATGCACTAGCTTAAAGGAACCTAGAAATTAAAAAACGAACCCTTACAACCCCTTTAAAGGGTCACTAAAGAAAAAAAAAATGTTGCCTAAAATTAATGTCTGCAAGGTAGACAGACAGAAGAGTGTAATGATTCTGTTAAAAAAACGAGTAAATACCTATTAAATTCCTTCATCTATATCACCTCCGGCATTCTAGTTTCTGTTCTCTCATTCACTTCCTGGTTTGCATCGCTCGTTCATGTAAGAACTACATTTTCCAGTATGCATTGCGGCACGCCCAGTAATTCACACCTCCTTGAAGTCTCCAACACGTAGAGAGCGTCCTGCCGCACAGATGTAGTGCCCAGGAGGGGGTGAGCATGTTACTGACCACCGCAGTAAAGCCTCCCATCATGGTGGTCAATGGTATCTGATACCCTGGCTGTGAATGGTGGCTCATTTAGTGTGTTGGGGATGAAAACTGAAATTATGGAGATAGCTGCATCGGTCAGTCAGTTTTCTGTATATCGATGTGTGAAGCTCATAATCCCTGATGTATACTGATGTATACTGTAGTGTCTAAGAAGTTGACATGTGTGTTCGAATAATCCATTTTTAGTTGGATTTGATTTTTAGTTTGATAGATGGGTGAAAAGTGTTGATCAATGAGAAAAATTGTTTTAGATTTTCTTCACCTTCAGTCCATATCATGAAGATATCATCAATATAGCGGTAATATCTGTATGGCTTTTGTTGTATGCTGTTCATGAAATTGTCCTCCAGGTCAGCCATAAATACATTTGCATATTGGGGTGCCATTTTACTTCCCATAGCAGTACCCATACATTGGAGACAGATGTCATTGTTGAAAGTAAAGTAGTTATGTGTTAGGCCCTGTACAGACGACCAAACATGTCTGCTGAAACTGGTCTGCGGGCCAGTTTCAGCAGACATGTTCGGTCGTGTGTAGGCCCGAGCGGGCAGGATACCAGCAAACATTTGCCCGCCGGGCCTTTTCCCAGCGGACAAATATTCCTGGACTTGTTTTAAAACAGTCCGCTGGAATCCTGCCCGCTCGGACATGTTCGGTCATCTGTACAGACCTACCGTACATGTCCGAGCGCCCGCCATCCCTCGCATGTGTTGAATGACTTCGACGCATGCGTGGAAGCATTTAACTGGCAGGCCCGCCCACGTCGCCGCGTCATTGTCGTGGCGACACCGCGGGCACGCCCCGCGTATTGTTTACGCGCGGCTTTCTGTACGATGGTTAGTACAGCCATCGTACAGAAAGCCCCGGGCAGACATGTACGGTGAAAGCGGTCCGGCGGACCGGTTTCATCGTACATGTTTGCTGGTGTGTACGCGGCCTAAGAATGAATTCGATGAGCTGTGTAACATCCTCAGCAGTGTATTTGTGGTTGGTTGAGGATGATAAGAATCTGGGACATGCTGCCAAAAAATTATATGTTAGTGCAAATAAAAAAGTGTCACGGACAGTACTCAATTTTGATTGTATAAGTACAATAAACACACTTCTTAAGGCAAAATCTCGAAATAAGCGATGTTACAAAAGGTACATCACGTGTTTAGTGGAATAGAGCTTGTTTGCAATTTTACAAGTGTCACATGATCTCAAGTAGCTATTAAATCCAGATAAGAAAATGTAGATAATACTGTTTAAGAGCCATGCTTTGTACAGTGACCATTTAGCTGAATGCAACTTTTATTTTTAACTTTGTATTTTCTAAATGGCTGCAGGGGGAATTGCATTTCCCCAAAGAAAACATTAACTATCATTCTTAAGTTGCCTGGAGTTGGGCTTTAACCACTTGACCTCTGGAAGGTTTACCTCCCTTCCTGACCAGGCCATTATTTGCAATATGGCACTGAGTTACTTTAATTGACAATTGCGCAGTCGTGCAACACTGTATCCAAATAAATAAATTCATGTCCTTTTTCCCCACAAATAGAGCTTTCTTTTGGTGGTAATTGATCGCCACTGCGTTTTTTATTTTTAGCACTATAAACAAAAAAAGACCAACAATTTTGAAAGAAACAAAACAATATTTTTTACTTTCTGCTATTAAACATGTCCAAAAAAAAAAATGTATTTCTTCATAAATTTAGGATTTTTTTTAAAAAAAATCCCAATAAGTGTATATTGATTCGTTTACGCAAACTTTATAGCATCTAAAACTGTAGGATAAACACTATATTGCAAATATATTGGGGCGCCTGCCTTTACACACACATCAACTTTAATGGAATCCCAGTCTTAGTCCGTAGGGTTCAAATCAGGTGTTCTGTTGGGTTGAGGTCATGACTCTGTGCAGGCCAGTCGAGTTCCTCCACCCCAAATTCACTCACCCATGCCTTTATGGACCTTGTTTGTGCACTGGTGTGCAGTCATGTTGGAACAGGAAGGAGCCATCCCCAAACTGTTCCCACAAATTTGGGAGCATGAAATTGTCCAAATGTCTTGGTATGATGATGCTTTAAGAGTTCCCTTCATTGGAACTAAGGGTCCAAGCCCAACCCCTGAAAAACAACCCCACATCATAATTCCCCCTCCACCAAATGATTTGGACCAGTGCACAAAGCAAGGTCCATAAAGACATTGATGAGCGAGTTTGGGGTGGAGGAACTTGACTGAACACTAATTGACACTTTTGACACTTTGTGGGAGCCAGGGACACTAATACAGTGATCAGTGCTAAAAATATGCACTGTCACTGTACTAATGACTCTGGCTGGGAAGGAGTGACACATCTATGGTGATCAAAGGGTTAACTAACTGTGTACCTAGCCAGTGTTTTTGTGTACTGTATGTGCTACTTTCAGTTTTGGGCACCAGTTCTCAGAAGGGATATTGGGGAACTGGAGAAAGTGCAGAGAAGGGCAACTAAACTGATATGAGGCATGGGGGAGCTCAGCTATGAGGAAAGATTAGAGGAACTGAATTTATTCTCTCTTGAGAAGAGGAGAATAAAGGGGGATATGATCAACATGTACAAATATATAAGGGGTCCATATAGTGAACGTGGTGTTGAGTTTTTACACTTTACGGTCAACACAGAGGACACGGGGCTCTCTTTACATCTAGGAGAAAAGATGTTTCATCTCCAAATATGGAAAGGTTTCTTTACAGTAAGAGCTGTGAAAATGTGAAATAGACTCCCTCCAGAGGTAGTTCTGGCCAGCTCAGTAGATTGCTTTAAGAAAGGCCTGCTTACGTTCCTAAATGTACATAATATAACTGTGTACTAGCCTTTTATAGGTAAAGTTGATCCAGGGAAAATCTTATTGCCTCTCGGGGGATCAGGAAGGAATTTTTTCCCCTGCTGTTGCAAATTGGATCATGCTCTGCTTGGGTTTTTTGCCTTCCTCTGGATCAACTGTGGGTATAGGATTGTGTATATGGCATTGTGTAATATTTTTTATTGCATTTATTTATTTATTTATTTATTTATTATGGTTGAACTAGATGGACTTTTGTCTTTTTTCAACCTGACTAACTATGTAATACAGGAGCAGACATTGGGAGCAACCGTATTTATCAGCATATAACACGCACAGGCATATAACACGCACCCTAACTTTAAGAGTTTTTAAACGTTTCTGGAAAAAAACTTTCCACAGCCCCCTGCGTATAACACACAGGCACAGTTTACCCTCTATTTTCAGGGTTATACGTTATTAAATAAATACAGTATTTACAAAAGGCAAATCCACTTTGCACTACAAGTGCACTTTTAAGTGCAGTCACTGTATATTTGAGGGGGACAGCATTTTTGCTTGCACATGATTGAATGATAAAATCAGCAGAGCTTCCCCTCATTTCAGAGCTTTCCCACACAGCTACAGCGATCTACAGCGACTGCACTTACAAGTGCACTTTTAAGTGCACTTGCAGTACACTTGTAGTGCATAGTGAATTTCCCTTTAGTAAATCAACCCCATTGTCATTCTGAATCTAAACAGAAGGAAAAAAAACACTTATATCAAATTTGAAAACACATTTTTACTAGCGGCAGTAAAAGCAAGAAAGACAGGCCATATGAACCACATAAAAATAATTCATGCTCACCCTTTAACCTTAAAAGACAAGTAAAAAATCTTTGCACGTTGTACAAGTGACAGCTCACAAGGCTTCCATTAACCTCATCCTTACCCTGTATGTTAGTTTAAAATAAACGTCTACCATCACCTCTACACTGCATTATAAAGCAAATCCTACAAGGCTTCGTGTTCTGTATTATGTCAAGAAAGTGACAAGTTGTTGTCCAACACTAAAAGGGGAGCATAGGTTACTGTCTGCCTCTACAGTGCAGCTAATTGATTCTTTAGCCAAGATGAGACTTTTATATTACACTATTTACAGGCTGCCTATTATGCAATAAACAGGAAGATTTCTTCTCCCGATGCTCAGGTACTTATCTTTAATGAGCTAAGAATCCGGCCAGCTTTCCTAAGGACTTGAGATCAATAAATGATTAAAGACTATTTTTCATCCAGGCTGGCGTTTGACAATGGCAGACATCATTTTTGGCCTTGATTCTGATGTTCATATATTTGAGTCACACAGAAAGCAGAAGCCATTGATTCAGCACAAACTGTAAGAAAAGTCTGCAAACTGCATTGCACTGATGAGTAGAAAGTACAATACAGCTATGGGGTCTTAGGCCGCGTACACATGATCGGTCCAAACTGATGAAAACGGACTGAAGGACCTTTTCATCAGTCCAAACCGATCGTGTGTGGGCCCCATCGGTCAGTTATCCTTCGGTCAAAAATTTTAGAACTTGCTTTAAAATTGAACCGATGAACGCCTGACCAATAGGTCAAAACCGATGGTTAGTATGTAAAAGCATCGGTTAAAAACACGCGCATGCTCAGAATCAAGTCGACACATGCTTGGAAGCATTGAACTTAATTTTTCTCTGCACGTCGTTGTGTTTTACGTCACCGCGTTGGACTCAATCGTTTTTTTAACTGATGGTGTGTAGGCTTTCATCGCTGTCGCACTTTGAATGACAAATGCGCGGTCATGCAACACTGTACCCAAACAAAATTCTTATAATTTTCTTCCCACAATGAGAGCTTTCTTTTGGTGGTATTTGATTACCACTGGGGGTTTTATTTTTTGCTAAACAAACGAAAAAATACTGACATTTTGGAAAAAAATAACTGATGGGTACTGATAGGTGGCACTGATGGGCACTAATAGGTGGCACTGATGGACACTAATAGGTGGCACTGATGGCACTGATAGGTGGCAATGATGGGCACTAATATATAGTACTGGATAGGCAGCACTGATGAGGAGCTACTGAGTGGTATCTGAAGGGCACTGACAGGCAGTACTGATGGGTCACTGATTGGTATTTTTATGGGCGCTGATTGGCACATTTATAGGCACTGACAGGTGTTATTTATGGGGCACATGCTGGCAGCTGATGGGCAGTGATTGGCAGCTGATGGGCACCACTGATTGGGCTGCACTGATAATCAATGTGCTAATTTTCAGCGCAGGCAACCCCCCCCCCCTGACAGGGAGAGCCACCAATCAGCTCACCCTGTCAGCACAAACCGAGGAAGGCCATTTACCACTTCCTGGTTGACACTGTGATCAGCGGTGATTGGTCACAGCTGATCACGTGGTAAGAAGCCTCCCTCAGAGGCTCCATACCATGATCAGACTGACACACAGCATCTCAGTTCGCCACGCTGTGCGCCCCCCCGTGGGCACACACCGGCTTGTTATCCTGATCACGTCCGGTCAGGACAACAGAACCACTTTGCTGATGTCATATTGCTATATGGAAGGCGGCAAGTGGTTTAAGCTGGAATTCAGTCAGATAAAAAAGACACAAGACAATGTCGTCTTTAAAACAACAACCACTGTACAGCATAACTCAGGCTGAGGCCTCGTACACACGACCGAGAAACTCGACGGGCGAAACACACCGTTTTGCTCGTTGAGTTCCTTGTTAGGCTGTCGAGGATCTCGGCGAGCCAAATTTCTCCATTCCCGTCGAGGAAAAAGAAGACATGCTCTCTTTTTGGCTCGACGGGATCCTCAACAGTTTCCTCGACGAAAAGTGTACACACGACCGGTTTCCTCGGCAAAAAAAACAAAACAGCAAGTTTCTTCCTGGTTTTTGCCGAGAAACTCGGTCGTGTGTACGAGGCCTGAGAGAGGGAGAAGCATCACATGAAGTTAGTCCAATGTGTAGGAGGAGAAAGCAGGGTGACGGAGAGCTAAGTTCATCAGTTTGCTACTCCTCTTTTCATTGTCCAGGCAGGGGGGCGCCGGAGCCGAGTGGAGCTGAACGGCGCCGTTCGGAAATGCCAGAGGAAAGCTTGGCTGACCTCGGCAAACCTCGCCAACAAAGTCTTTCTGAGGTTTGCCGAGATCAGCCTTTCCTCTGGCCTCGGGCCTCAGGCCTTTTCGGCCAGAGCCAACGCTCTCCAGTGCCCCCCGACCTCTGGCCACATGCGGTATTGGAAGCCATTGAAGTCAATGCGGAACAAATCATTTTTGTTTCCATTGACTTCAATGGGGAAACTCGCTTTAATCTTCAAGTACTTTGGATTATGAGGATTCTCCTGGAACGGATTATGCTCGTAATCCGAGGTTACACTGTATGTATGTATATATATATATATATATATATATATATATATATATACAAATTAATATATAAATATATAAATATAACAATCGCAGATTATTTCAAAATGAATAAAAAAAATCATTATAAAGTCAATTTTAAGTAAAAAAGAAAGTAAAAAAGAAAAAGACATAAATGTGCAAAAGTCTTTCTTGAGTAGTTCAGCTTGATCTTAAGAGTACAATCAATATGGTAAAGTGGTCACACTTACCAGATTCGATGGACACATGTACCATATAGCACATGGGTCAAACAGGCAATCTTGAGGGAATGACCTCAATGGGATCTCCCGAAACAGGAACAATGGTGTGATAAATGGACTCCACCCGATATTGAGCAGGGTATTCCAGCATCTGAATCAAACTCCAAAGGGCACAATGAACTACATCAGAGGTTGCAATGATTCATAATGGTGTGCTTGAAAAACAGGTAACCGCACATAGTGTGATACTGTATGGCGTTTAATGGAAACAAAAAAATGGGGTTGCACTTACAAGAAATCCGGTAAAACAAGCCTGCTAATAATGTAGACATAAGCAACGTTTCTAGGAGCGTTCTTCCTGTTGCGGAGCTTGTTTATAGAGAATATTTTATTGTTGAAATACGTCAGTATTTAATTACATCAGCAGTTTGTGTAGATCTTTATATTATTGAGATGGCATCTAGTTTACAGCTGATTATGAAAATCTGCTAGCCCTGTACAGACAGGGTTAAAGTTTTTGTAAAGGCAGAAGGTTTTCTACTTTCATGCATTATATGCATGAAGGTAAAAAGCCTTCTGTGTGCAGCAGCCTCCTCCAGGCCCTAATATTTACTCAAGCCCCCTCTCGGTATAGCAATGTCCACAAGAACCTTGCCTCTCCTGAGACTCGCAATCCTGAATGGTTTTTGGCAAAAGCGAGGGCCATTGGCTCCTGTTGCTATCAATCACAATCAGTGAGCCAATCAGGAGGGACGGAGCCAAACCACAGCTCAGTGTGTAAATAGATGCACAGAGCAGTGGCTCGGCTCAGCTCCGGTGCCCCCATAGCAAGCTGATTGCTGTGGGAAAACTCAACAGGAGGGAGGAGCCAGGAGTGCTGGCTGCTATGTAAATTTAGTTTTGACTCCTCCTGTAACTTGTAATCAGGGAAACAGTAATCGACTCCCTGGTAAAACTTAGTTTTTTGTTGCTTTTTTTTTGTATTTTGTGTCTGTGAGACTTGACTTTGTATTGCTCCTTTAGATTTATGTGGCTCACTGTCCAATCTGTAAGTTTCCTTTTTCCATTGCTACCTGTAAAATGTGCGATGCAAACAAAGACTCACCCTCTGTTTCTGAAAATCTAATGCTTTTATGAGTGTTTGTGGGTTCAGAACTGTCCAAGCTTTTTACCATATACATTAGAGTCCTTGTAGTCAATAAACGTGGTTCTTTTCGTATTAGTAATTTCTACATCTAGAACATTTAGTATAACATTCAACTACCTGTCTTGCACCTGGACATTTTGTGTATCTGTAAATCTCTCTAAATCATTTTGAAATTTTTGCATGTCAGAATGTAATTCATCTAAACAAGATTGTTTGCACTATACAGTAAGTCTCATCAATTTGAAAGAAGCTTCACTAAGGACCGTAGTCCAGTCTTGTCTAAATGTTACATCCATGACTTCAAAGTAAGGAAACTTCTTGATTCTTAGACCCCTGGGAATTCTTTCCTTCCCTTCCTTCATTTATCATAAACACATCTCCCTGCTGAACAATTTTTGTAATTTCTAAAAAGATCTGTGCAGGTTTCTTTCTCATCGATTGATTCTGTTCCAAAAAACTGTGATCTTTTAGTGAGTCTCTCATTATCTATACCTACAGTCCTGAGAGATCTAATTAACTGAGGCGGGGACTCTGCCATCTTACTGTTGCAAGATGATTAATATACTGTCCTTAAAAACTGTATACATAAACACCAAGGATAGACGGAATTTGGTTCCATGCTTCTCGCAAAGGGAATAATATTTTCAAACAATAGTCTCAATTAGATGGAAAACCTCAAAAGGGTAAAATTCTGCCTGGACCATGGAAACAAAGAGAGATTTTCTTCAACCAGTTTGAAAACACATTAACCTGGAGCCTCCACCCGCATCCTATACACTATAGAGTGATCTCTTTAATAGTGGCATGGATGGTAAGTCCAAAGCAGTTATGAGAGTACAAGGCAGCTGCTAATTATATAATGCACAGTCCAAAAATTGTATATGTGGAATCACCACTGAGTAGGAGAAGTTAAAGTTAGACTGATTCATAAGTACAGCATGTATAATAGACATGTGCACACTGAAATATTTAGTTTCGGAATTCAATATTCGTCTGAAAAATAAATGTATTTTTATTTATTTTGTTCTTGTTAGAAATTGAAAATCTGAATGAATTAAGGTTGAATCTGGCATTGAAGGCTTATGGTGTCTGTCGAATGTTCAAAGAAGATTCGACGGAGCAGTGAAACTGTACGACGCCGCTATCGTACATTTCCGGTCGAATGTTCCGCCTACAAGCTATATTAGAATTATTTTTTCAAATATATATTTTATTGAGAAAGCACACATGGAGAAATTCCAACATTACAACAGAGACATACATGTCCTCAAAAACAAGTACAGAGGGGTTGTATATACATTTCAGCCATTACCGTAATATGTCACTGTACATAGTCACACTTGGAGAGGAGTCATATCGACATGCACATTGCAATCTATACAAGTATGGATAGCATCAATGAGCCAGAACCTCCCTGTGCTTAGTTTTATTTTAGATAGAAGTTAAAGTGAAATCAGGTGAAGCAGAGAGAAAAGGAAGAGAAGGGAGGGGGGGGAGATGGGGGGGGGGAAGGAGGGGAGGATGGAGTGGGGGGCACAGACAGGGCGAGGGCGGGGAGCGGACGACACCACTCCTGGCCAAAGCGACATCAGGACCCAAGTAGGGATGCTCCCTCATCTGAGAAAATTAAAACATTCCATATACCCCAGACCTCAGTGAAGGCTTCATGTTTATGCTGCGCAGTGAGAATCAAATCCTCCATCTGTTTTGTTTCCTCCACCTTCCGCAGCCAGCACCCAACCGTCGGTGGGCACCGCTGCTTCCAGCGGAGGGGGATGCACACCTTGGCAGCATTCACAAGGTGGCATACTAACGATTTTTTGTAGGATTTAACCAACATCGTTAACAGGTGCAGCAGAAAAAACTACGCGTCGCCCGGGATCACATATTCCGTAAACGTTTGTGTGATGCGGCGAACCTCCGCCCAAAAGCTTGTCAGTCTTGGGCAGGACCAGAAAATGTGTAGTAATGAGCCCGCATCCACCCCGCACCGCCAACAGCGGTCCGAGGTAGAAGGGAAACACTTTTGCAACCTTGTGGGTGTGAGGTACCATCTGGAGAAAAGTTTAAAATTAGTTTCCTGAAGTCTGGTGCAAGAGGAGGACTTTATAGCGATGATACGCTGCTTCTGTACTACTGAGAAAGTCCGGTTAAGGTCGGACTCCCATCTCTCCAAGCAACGCAAGCTAGGTTGTGTGGGGGGTGAGTTTAGAAGAGATTACATTTGTAAAAAGAGTCTGCGACGCCGGCCCGGTCCCCAAGCAACACTCCTCAAAGGTCGTCAGTGGACGTGAGAACTTCTGCGGGTCAGGGATAGAGTGAAGGAAGTGGTGCAGTCGCACCACGTTCCAAAAGGGGAGGCTGTATCCACCCGCGGAGTCTGTCAATTCAGTCAACGAAGCTCAACGTCCCGACGCCACAAACCTGGACGCCTGCTCCCAACCCTTCTCCCTCAGACCCGAATATTTCGCCGGATGAAGGCCCGGCAAGAAGTCCGGGTGACCAAGGATCGGGGAAAAGCAGTGAGGACGCGGACGTCAGAAGCGCCTTCATGGTCACATGGGAACTAAATCTCAACGTGGTTCCTATCAGTGGGTGAGATTTCAACCTTGGGGGAAGAGCACCAAAGCACCACAGTGCACTTTTTAAAGGGATCGTGGTCTGAGACTGTTCAATTTGAGTCCACAATGTATGTGCTCCGTTGCGTCCCCAATCTATAATTCTACATAAATGGACAGCTTGGTGATAACGTCTGATGTCAGGGACGGCTAGTCCTCCGCTCTGCTTGGGTAGAGACATTTGGATTTTGTTCAATCTGGGCTTTTTCTGAGCCCATATAAAGCATGTAAAGAGGCTCTGTACTTGTTTAAGGAAGGGAGCAGGCATCTGGATGGGGAGGGCCTGGAACAGGTACAGGAATTTGGGGAGGATGCACATCTTTATGAGATTGCATCTGCCGAACCAGGAGTTTAGTCCTCTATGCCATTTATCTAGCAGGGAACAGGACGTTACCAATAGTGGAGGGAAGTTAAGAGTAAACGCTCTTGACAAGTCAGCCGGAATGAATGTTCCTAAGTATTTGAGGGCCGTGGTGGTCCATTGAAAGGGGAAACTCGCCTGGATAGCTGAAATACACTGTGGGGAGATAGCCACCCCCATCGCCTCCGACTTGGAATAATTTATTTTAAGGTTCGAGATGGCTCCATAAGTGTGGAATTCTTTCAATAGATTCGGCAGAGAGATCGTTGGATTCGTCAGGGAGAAAAGGAGATCATCTGCATAAGCGGAGACCTTACATTGTAAGGTCCCCGCTGTGAGACCCTAGATGTCGGGGTTCAATCTGATTCTACATAAAAAGGGTTCTAATGAGAGGGGAAAAAGGAGAGGGGACAGCGGGCAACCCTGTCTCGTACCGTTTGTGATAGGGAATGGGTCCGACAGTAGTCCGTTCACCTTTACTTGGGCCGTTGGGTTGGAATATATCCCACCTATCCAGGACAGCATCCCCCCCCACCCCATATAGTAGAATTCTAATGTTGTATGACACTAGTAATAATTATATTTATTAATTATTATTGCTAGTCAACCAACATTAGAATTTTTCCATAGCCTATGGGCCGAGCATTTGACCGGAAATGTATGATTGCGGCGTCGTACAGTTTAGCTGCTCCGTCAAATCTTCTAAGAACTTTCGACAGACACCATAAGCCTTCAATGTTTGTATGTTTCGACAGATTCAACGTTTGTATGTTTTTCGATGCTTTGTAGAATTTTCGTCTATCATGTTGAATTGTCAAGTTAGTTCTAGCTATTTTACTGCTCCTCCTCTTTGGTTACAATCAGCCAATAACATTCATCATCATCATTATTTTTATTTTACCTCCCCCACCCAATTCCAGCAGCGATCTTTTCTCTCTATAATGTCGAATCTTTTCTCTCTATGTCGAATCTTTTCTCTCTATGTAGAATAATCTTGGACTAATAGAGTTAAGGTTATGAACATTCCACCACAGATTCAAAAGACACAGATTGCTATTGTTACTGTCATGTCAAATCTTCTATCTATATCTATCTATATTAGTTGCAACGAAAACGAAAATAAAGCATTTGTTTATGTTGGATCTTTCGGTTTTCGTATTCTGCGTATTCGTTTTCGTTTGTTAAAATGATAATGAAAATACCTGAAATGCATTTTCAGGCAAAAACTAATGCACATGTCTAATGTATAAAGGACAGCAGCTGCTGTTCATTTGAGAGAGAGTGCACATTCATCCGGCTTCCTCCTCATCTCCTGGACCTGTACAGCGATCCCACTGACAGTTGATATGGACACTTCCTCCTGAGGTTGCGGACCTTTTCACTTGATGAGCCGGATTTTAAGCTTTTTATGTTAGTAGCCCTGATTATGGGTGCATTAAAACAAACTGGTCCTACTGCACATAGTGGTGCTTCTCCCTTTCTGCTTCCTTCTCCATTTTCCCTAGAGCCAGCTACAGCTCATGGGTGAGCCCATCCAGGTGTTCTTTTATTTATAGGGGACCATGGAAGCAAATTATTTTCACTTGAGTTCCCAGCTCCACCAACTTCTTCAACCTTCTGGAGCTGTTATAGGTCAAAGATGCAGGGAAGCAATATGGCAGCAAGAAATTATGTTTTACAGAGAACAGTAACACATAGCAACCAAAAAACACATGCTAGCTGATGCTAAAAATCTGAAATATAATTCGATGCTGTGGGTTACTGGCCATGACACATCTCTACTGCTATTTACACTGTATATAGAATGAGCCTCAAAATGGAGGAAACATGCAATCTGAAAGGTGAAGTACTGTGGAGTATTGTACCAAATGCTGAAGGAGAAAAAAACTGCAAATAAATAAATAAGCGGAAAGTTTACCATGTCTTAAAAATGCCAGCACCTAATGCTCTGTCACTCTGAAGATGGGTAGTAGGTATAGAGTGCTGGTACCATGAGGAGCTGGCACACACCTGCAGAAGTTCTCATTTACATGTGCTATGGCTGAATACCAGCTACTCTCTGTGGGCTCTAATAGGTTACTGCACACAATATAAATTCTGGATACATCTTTGGAACATGGTGACATGGAGTTGGAGTGCACATATCATTTGTGACATGGATATTGGAAAGTGTGTTACGTCTTCTAAAGTGGATAACTAACTGGTGGAATGAATACTAAATCTATGTACTGGAATCACTTAGGAGTAAGTGTGTGCTGGCGGCCAGATACTGGGGAGAGAACAATGTGTGTGGTGGAGGTGAAAGTTCACTTAAAAAAAATTATGCTCTGTATCACTTAATTCACTACTGGAGGCTGTCCATGCAACTAGTAGCCTAATGAATGCTGATACCTAGATCCTAGAGCCCTGGTGTCAAAGTGGCCATGCGGCCCTTTGGAAATATTTGTGTGGCTCTCGGGGCCCCTGCACACACTAATACATGTTTTGTTATTGGCCCATTATTGCAGGAATTTTTAGCAGTTTCATGTAATAAGTCTTCAAACTATGACTGTCTCCTGAAGCATGTCCCCAGTCTATGACACTTTATATAGAAAGCATCTCGTTTCTGACAGTCATCTGCAGCATGTCTGCAGTCCCTGACCATCCCCTATACAATGTCCACCATCTCTGATCATCTCTTGTATCATGTTTGCAGTCTTTAACAATTTCTTGTATTAAATCCACTGTCTATGACCATCTCTTGTATCCTATTCTCATACTCTGACCATCTCAATCAATGGATTTTATTTGCAGCCCTGGGTGATTATGAGGATCGGATTCCTCCCCATACCAAGAATTTTTTGCCCCCACTGACCAAGAGTTTAAACCACAGTACAAAGCACTACTAATCGCTAAGAGGCTTGAGGTATGTGTATGGAATAGAGATGTCAGTTTTTCAGAAATGTTGAAGCCATAAGATTAAAAAAAATAATTCCCAGAAAAAAAAAAATCTGGAAAAAAAAATGAAATAAAAAAAATCTGTGTGGAGTAGTTTTTACAAATTGGAAGTTTTTTCTGACACTGGAAAGGTGAAATTCAGAGTATATAAAAGTATTATGCATTCAAAAAAGTGCAACTTATTCAGTAAATAAACGAAACTTGCTTTTTAAAATGTTATTTTTTATTACAAATGGAATAACAAGGATGGATATGTTAATAACATTTCACCTACGTATAAATGAGAACAGGTAACCACCCCACCCTCCCCCATAATAATTGCAATGCTTCCTGCCAATAGGCATTTTCCAATATTGACAATGCTGATTCAGAAGCATATATTACTCTTGCAAGAGCTTGATCAATTTCCTTCTGAATTTCAGGTGTCATTTTATTTATATATGAAGGGATTGGGCATTTTTGGAAGGCAGTAGTTTGCAACACTTTCTTACTTGAAGATGCTGCTGGTAAAGAAACACTTTTTGATGCTCCAGAAGCAGCAGAAAGAGTGTTTTTGGAATGAGAACTCTGGAGGCAAAAGCTATTTTCTTGCACTTTCATTCTGGTCCTCGTCATTTAATTCTAAAAAGTATTTTTAATGTCTTTAGGACACTTCTGGCATGCAAGGATGTGTTTTGTCATCCTTGTAGCATTTGGAAAAAAATATTTCTTCAGACAATATTTGCAAATTGCAGCTTTGCTCTCAGCAGAAATTGTACTGTGGAAAGGACATTTCTGGAAATGATGTCGCCAAGTAGATCACACCTCCAACAGTTTTGCTCTGATTGGACTTCCTGAAGCTTTCTAATCAGGACAAAACCAGTCAAGATGTGGGCTACATTTTCAGCAAAGTCATATCCTCCTGTTGCAGCACACGCTGTTTTTCTACACATGCACAGCCATGGCCATTTTTTCTTCCCCATGCAAGCCATACATACCCAATGCCAGTTCTTATAGTCACCCACAAATGTGATTGTGAAATTTATTACAATATTTATGTGTGTTTTCATAAATTCGAATGGTTTTATGCTAAGAAATCCTCCCTGGTATTTAATTTGCATGCATGACGGTACACCATTGAGAAGGACCCATAGGAACAAGCCATTGGAGACTTAAAGGTATATCCCAAAACACAAGCGCTACTGACGTGACTAGCAATAGTAGATCAACAACTTGTGGTGAGTGTTTGCATGGGAACACTGGAGGCACTGAGAAGTGGAGCACCTGTTTTGTTTACATCTGCATGAGCACTCTTTTATTTGGTACTCTTTACTTGGATTTATTAACTGTTTATAATTTAACATAGCCTTAATGTTATTTTGTATTGCTATAGCATGTCTGATTTGGTCATGCTTTTTATTTTGTCTATGAAGGTTTAGAGCAGCACGGTTTATCTATGAAATAGTGACAAATATAATGTTGCAGAAGAGTAGGGCTCCAGGGGATACCGGCTCAATGCATTTTGCAGATTCCGCTTCTTCAGGAGACTTTTAAGGTGCTAATGATAGAGGAATATGCAACATTATAAATAAAATACATTCAACGTGCATGTTCACGTACAATGATTAATGTATATTATACATGGATTACTCACAAGTGGCTTGTATGTACAAAGGTAAGTTACGCTGCACCATCACAAGTCGGGGAGAAACATAAGCACAGGTTAGTGACACCCAACCAAGTCAAGCACAGTCTATATATTACACACTCAACCATACTCTTTAGAAGACTTACATCAAGCCCAAACAGATGTTGAACCTACTCTAAGAAAAAGTTCTCAACAGGTTAGCAGTGCAATGCATCAATCTCTTCCCTTACATTACAGTTTCAGACAAGATCTCCAGAAGGGTTATTTTATTTCACCTTACCCCACAATCAATATCTAGATATAAAAATTCAATAACTCCACATTTGTTAAACACTGCAAAATCCTTCATACTTATGTATTGGAAGCAAAAGTCTACATCGAATTTAGCCCAATGGTTACGAAAAATAGATGACATATGTTATAAAGAAGAATTTAGGAACAATACCAAGGGCATGACTGACAAACATTTAACCGCTTCCAGCTCAGGGCCGTCATATGACGTCCTTGACTTTCAGTGGGAATATCTGAATGATGCCTGCAGCTACAGACATTATTCAGATATCCTCTTTTTCAGCCAGCGATTCTGTGCACCATAAGAATGATCATAGTGGCAGTTCCACTGCTTGATCGCTCTCCCTCCAGCCGCCATCCTGTGCTTCTCTGGTGCTTCTCCGGGCTCTTCCGTGCCATTAAGGACCCGGAGAAAGAATCGGCTGCAGCCGGATGACGACCATAGAGATTTTATCTCTATGACCGTTGGAGGCCCGTGCGCGACGTTATGACGTCACCTCCTTTTTTTCCGATCTCATGCTTTCCAGCCTGCAGGAGAGATGTGGGGTCTTATTGACCCTGCATCTCTCCATAAAGAGGACCTGTCATGAACCATTCCTATTACAAGGGATGTTTACATAGGAATACAAGTTATCAAAAAAAAAATGTAAAAGAAAGTGTAAAAAAAAAATTAAAAAAAAGTTAAATAAAAAAAGTAAAACACCCCTGTCCCAGGTAGCTCGCACATTTAGAAGTGAACACACACGTAAGTCCCGCCTACATATGTAATGGTCATTCAAACCACACATGTGAGGTATCGCCGCGTGCGTTAGAGCACTAGCAACAATTCTAACACTAGACGCCCTCTGTAACTCTAAACTGGTAACCTGTAAAAAAAATTAAAGCTTCGCCTATGGAGATTTTCAAGTACGAAGTTTGGCACCATTCCATAAGTGTGCGCAATTTTAAAGCGTGGCATGTTGGGAATCTATTTACTCGGCATAACATCTTCATTCACATTATACAAAAAAATTGGGCTAACTTTACTTCTTTTTTATTTATGAAATGTTTTTTTTCCCCCAAAAAAATGTGTTTGAAAAATTTTTGCGCAAATACCGAGCAACGCCCACCATTTTATTCCCTAGGGACCACAGTTAAAGCACAGTTATCAAGCACTTCCTAGGGACACATTTAATTCTTTGATCGTCCCTGGTGTTAACCCCTTCCCTGCCAGTGTCATTAGTACAGTGACAGTGTATATTTTTTAGCACTGATTAAAGTATTGGTGTCACTGGTCCCCAAAAATGTATCAAAAGTGTCACTTAGTATCTGATTTATCCGCTGCAATCTCACAGTCCCGCTATGAGTTACTGATCATCGCCATAACTGGTAAAAATAAATAAATAAACATTCCATAAAAATATTCCATAGTTTGTAGATGCTATAACTTTTGCGCAAACCAATCAATATACGCTTATTGGGATTTGTTTTACCAAAAACATGTAGCAGAATACATATTGGCCTAAATTGATGAAGATTTTTTTTTTTTAATTGGATCTTTTTTATATCAGAAAGTAAAAAATTTTGTCAGTTAAAGTAAAGCTGTGCAGTGTCGCAAAAAATTACCTGGTCATTAAGGGGGGTAAACCTTCCGGAGCTGAAGTGGTTAATAAATAAACTTATAATCTTATCTAAATCTAAAGATCTACTAGATATTACACTAAACAGAAAAAAAAACAAAATGTATCACATTTAGAGGAAAACTCCACTTTCCTAATGCCATGATATATCCTGCGTGGTCAAAACGTAAACACATTTATTTGAATCACCAGCTGATGCCATAATGTGGTTAGAGAGAATCAAGAGGCAGCCCTGCAACACCTGATCCTACTCTTCCATCCCCTCCATCATCACGGTGTCTTGAACCCTTCATCACTTCAAGCAATATATCTTGATTCCCATTTGACTATATGAGACCCATGCAACTACAGTGATTAGTAATTTATTCAATGCAAAGACATCTACAAGACTGGCAGATAGGTGTTTCTCTGCTGTTGCTGTTACTCTACTTAAAGGTTTCTAGGTGCAATGCCCTTGGTAGCTAAAGCTCAGATTTCCATCTGAAACCTTTTTTTTTAAATCATTATTAAATAACTAAGCCAGCACCCTGTTCATCTGCGGAGACAGCTGATCGTAGGAGAGGTAATTACCTTGGAGCAGTGAACTCCCATACATTATTTATTAACTAATTAATTAATTAAATATCGCTAAATGTATTTAAAAAATGTAACCTTCATTGATAACTCAAGTTGTGAGTATTACATGTTATTTCATTGCTGCTCTTCTATTCAGTTTTGATATCTCTGTCCCATAAGGATGCTAGATAGCAGTATTACTAATTCTTGTTTTACTACTCCTCTTTACTACATTCCAAAACAGATACAGTAGGCTTTTGACTATGGAATCACGTTGGAGAGCCTTACGGAGGCAGCATGACAGGAAATTCTCTCCCTACAGGTCCCCATGATTATTTCCTCAAGGGACAAAGTTGTGCAGACAACATTTTTATATAGATCTTACTATACACTCAGGGCCAGATCCACAAAGTACTTACGCCGGCGTGCACGGCGTAAGTGTAAATATGCGCCGGTGTATCTTTGCGCCGTATCCCCAAAACGAGATACCCCTTGAAAACCAGATTTTTCCGACCGACGTAATCTTTCTACACCGGCGCATCGTGGGCGCAAAAATACGCTAGACGCACCATTGTTTTGCTATGCAAATATGCAAATGAGGGAGATACGGCGATCCACAAAAGTACGTTTGTCCGGCGCAGGCTACGCGCGGTGCGCATCAGCTGTACGTCCCGTTTAAAGTTACCCCTCATAAAAGCAGCTTTAACTTTGCACCAGACGTGTGCAGGTCAGCTAAAGCAACACCGTTAGGGACGAGCTGAGCAGCCACACTTGCGCATAAACGTCTTTGGCATGTGTAATTCGGAGGTGTATCGCATCTTCAGATTCACCCCTACTGCCATCCTGGAATTAACCACAACCCTGAAAGATGACATCACCAGCCAGACACATCGCTCACATGCAGCCACTGGTCAAGGTACTGGCAACACTCCATTTCCTTGCCAGTGGCTCTTTTCAGCGTACAAGTAGAGTGGTGGCTGGGATGGCACAATCCTCCATTAGCAGATGTGTGCACCAGGTTATCCCCGCAATCCTCAGATGCATGGCCAACCAAATCATCAGACCCACCAAGGAGGACCTGCGGGTGAAGGCAATGCGTGATTTCTACAGAATTGCAGAATTCCCACGCACTGTGGGGGCCATTGATTGCACACATGTGGCACTACGGCCCCCCCGTGAGACAGAGCACCTATACCGCAATCGGAAGCACTGGCATTCCATCAATGTACAGGTGATAGCCGATGCCCAATGCCTCATATGGCACGTCCGTGCCAAACACCCCGGGTCCAGCCATGACAGCTACATATACCGTCAAAGCCCCATCCCAATGGAATTTGAACAGAACATGTATGGGGACAGCTGGCTGGTTGGTGAGTGACATGGGTGTCAGGCATGACTGTCCCCCCCCATGATGCAGACATCACAAGGGGCACATGCACGACTAACATCCTCCTGTCTTTGCCCTTCCAGGTGACTCTGCATATGCACTGGGACCCCATCTCATGACTCCATTCCGGAATCCCCAAACCAGAGGAGAGGAAAGATACAATGAAGCACACGCACAAACCCGTGGAGTGGTGGAACACACCTTTGGCCTCCTGAAGTCCCGTTTCCGATGCCTGGATAAGTCTGGGGGTACCCTGTTGTATTCCCCAAACTTTGTGTGCCAGATCATCGGTGCATGTTGCATGCTGCACAACTTCGCCGTGAGAAGGGGCCTGGAGATTGACATACGTGATGACCTGACCCCCGAACCAGACAATCCCCCCCTGACCGAGGCTACCCCGTCTTCTGAGGGAAGAGCAGTCAGGAGATGCCTCACAGTAGGCATCTTTGCACGTTAAACACACACATTAATCATGGCACAATGAGAATGCACGCATGCACACCACTGTGGTCCCTAGCACACACACCCCACATCCTCATCAAATTGGATTAGCACAAGCCCACCATGCAGGACTTGGGAGCAGCAACGCCACGCCAAGGCTCCAATTATGTCACTGTACATTCATACACCATTCACACGGACCTGGGGATCACTTCTCCCTGGTCCTGGGGATCCCTTCTCCACCACAATTGAGGGTGACACCCCTTTTCCGGCAGGAATGTCACCCCCACAATCAAACATCATTCACAAACATAAAACAAAAACATAACGCCGCTGGCGTGACCCACGCCTGGGGCGGCCACGGCCACGGCCCCGGCTCCTCAGGGGAGACTCATGGGGGGGAATCAGGGGAAGGAGGAGCATCCCCTGGCCTCTGCCCACCTGGCGGCCTGCCCTCCAAGGCCACGGCGATTCTGGTGAGGCCCACATTGAGGGCTGCCGTGTTGGCCTGGACAGCCTGGGTCAGGGCACGCACCTCCTGACCCACGCCTGCTGTGGCAGTCTGCATATCATTGAAGCAGGTAATCACTGCCAGTGAGTTGCAAGACATGTCCTGCACTGACTCCTTGATGGAGGCCAGGCTCTCCTCCATCCGGTCCAAAGTCTGGGTGACCTGACCCAGATGACAGGTCTGACAGGCCCGGTCCCTCCGCAGATTTTCGGGCAGAACCTCTGCTACCCCCCTTGTCTTGCGGGTCTCCTTCCTGCCTCCTGATGAGGCTTGTGGCCTGGGAGTAGGGGAGACCCCTGGGGGGGAAGCCCTCTTGGGGGAGGAGTGGGAGGGGCTACCCCTGATGGAGGCCTGACTGCTGCCAGCCCTAGGGGGAGCCTCCTCCAAATGGAGAAGTACTTAATTCCCCGACATCACCTCCTCCTCCTCAACCTCCTCATGATGTGAGCTGGGGCCACTCCCCTGCACAGAGGACTCCTGGCTTGCCTGGGGGTCTCCCTCAGACTCATGTCCGGTGGAGGCTGCTGACTGGCCAGATGGCCCAGCACCCTCCTGAACATCTGTGGATGACACAAAACATACACAGGTTGGAGGATCCACACACTTGTCACATATTCCCTTCCCCCCCACACACATGCTACACACCAGATAGAAAAAAAACACTTACCTGTCCTCACGGCCTCCTCAATGGAGTCAAAGCCAGGCAGCCCCTCCACTTGCTGCCTGTGGAAGCACTGGGCCACCGCACGCTCCTCAGCAGTGAGCCTGAGGCCTCGTACTCACGACCAAACATGTCTGCTGAAACTGGTCCGCGGACCAGTTTCAGCGGACATGTTCGTTCGTGTGTAGGCAGTAACGTACAGAATTCCAGCAAACAATCGTCGGCCAGACCGTTTTCCAACGAACAACTGTTTCCTGGTCTTGCTTTAAAACAGTCTGCTGGAATCGTGTCCGTCAGACATGTTCGGTCGTCTGTACACAAAAGCAGCGTACAAAAACCCCGCGCATGCTCAGTCCAAATGAGGAGACGGGAGCGCTCGTTCAGGTAAAACTCGCGTTTGTTTGGGATATGGCACATTCGTCATTAGAAACCTTTTATTCTAGCAAGAGAACAATGTCTTAAAAAGGCGCACTAAACCACATTTTAAAGCCTCGTTTTATTAATTCTTCTCTTGCTAGAATAACCCCGTTCTCTTGCTGATGCAATTTCAATAGAGTTGTCCCATACTGAAATGTCACATTTCTTGCTTGTGATGTAATCCTTTAATAATGTTTTCTATGCCAGACGTGTGTTTTGGTTGGTGGTCCTCCATAATTTAGAGTAGTCATTTTTGTAAAGGAATGTGCATTTTTTTATTTTTATTTTTTGTTTCTAGTTATGTCACCATTTAAACTATTTTTTTTTTACATGTTTTTTTCATTTTTTTTTTTTTTTTTTTTTTTGGTGTTTCATTAGAGAATATTAAACCATGTTGGCACACCAAATGTCCCCCCCCCCCCAAGGAGTGTGTCCTTTGTAAATTACCCATTGTATATTTATTAAAGGTTTGCTGCCTAATAATCCCCACAGTATATCAAACAATAGACATGTTTTCAAATGAAAGCAAAAAGCCTTTTATTCAGGCAAATGTCAGCACAAAAAATAAAAAGAACGGCAGCACTAGAATAGATAGCAAACTATATGCAAACTTGCATTTCCAACATGGTGAAGGATAAACTTCCAAGCCTCAGGAGCCAAACACAAAAATATGAAGCAGCAGCACACAAACAAAGGAACCCAAACTGTGGTAGTACAAACAAGATGTCCTTTATGTGGAAGGAAATGGAAGGCAGAAAATCAACGTTTCCTCCTCTTTCCAGCCTTCCCTCCAGGCAGCCTTCCAGCGGATCGAACACGGGGTCTTGCAGGTGGGGTTGATGTGGCAGCAGGAGGATGGTGTTCCGCAAGCCGGGCCGGGTCACATAGCCCAGTGTCTGGGGTCAGCAGGCCCCTCTGCATCCACCAAAGGACCTGGTTCATCAGGGCCTTTGCCAGTCTTCTCTGGTCCTCCTCCCCTTCATTTAAATCATGGGCCAATGAGGCACTGAAGGCCTCTGTGGGGTTGAGGGGGGCCCTCATGATGGCGCTTGCCTCCTGGATCATGCGGAGGCTTGCCTCCTCCACAGGCCTCAACTGCCTCCTTCGGCCTGATGGCCTCACCTGGGGGGGAGAAGACTGGCTGGTGGTGGTTCTCCTGGCCGGGTGGACCTGCTGCAGGCCACTGGGCCCAGCCTCCTCCTGGCTGCCACTGACCCCGGCCTCCTCCTGGCTGCCACTGACCCCGGCCTCCTCCTGGCTGCCACTGACCCCGGCCTCCTCCTGGCTGACAGACACCTGAGGATCTGCCACCTCCTGGCTGATCTCTTCTTCCTGTGTGGAAAAAAAAGGAATTTTTTTACAATTTCGCTAAATAAAACCACACTCATTTTCATGTTTTTCGTTTAGTATTTTCTGTTCATTATTACTTGAATACACTCTACTTCTGACCCCTGCAGTTGTCATCCCTGACACCTATTTGTCTGTACACCTTTTTGTTTGCTTTTTCCCAGCTTGGTTTTTTTTTTACAATATCTAATCATTAATCCACCAAGAATTATTTACGCCATAAATATAGAGGAAACTACTATACCTCCTCATCGAAGGGTGGCAGATCTGCATCTCTGTCAGCCAGGCCCTCTTCCTCCGACTCTGCAGGGCTGTGGTCATCTGGGGAATGTCCGCTGGAAGGTAGCATGGAGGAAAGGTTGGAAGAAAGACTGGACATCGTTTTCCTGCCTTCCATTTCGTCCCGCAAAAAAGCCATCTGTTTATAATACCACAGTTTGGGTTCCTTTGCTTGTCTTGCTGCTGCTCCCGATTTTTGGCTTTTATTAGCTTTGTATGCTCTCCTGTATGTGCTTCTGAGGTTGGCAAGTTTATCCTTCACCATGTTGGCAGTGCATCCTGGCACCCAAGTTTGCATATAATTTGCTAGCTCTTCTAGTGCTGCCGCTCGTACCTCTTTATTGCAATATAAAGAGTGCTTTGAATTCCACAGGATGGGCGTGTCCTGGTATTTTTGAAGTAAGGCCTCTATAGATTCCTTGCTTTGTAGGAGGTCCATTGTAATTTTTTCCAAATTATATTTCTTTTTGAGTCTAGATTACAAAAACATAAACCACAGAAAAATAAATATTCCAAAGGATCAGCGTTGACCTTGATCTAATATGTGTCTTCAAATTTATTACCTATATCTAATTCCAAACACAGTCTCTCTTGTTTAAACAATGATTGGCAGCTCGGCCGCATTGCTTGTACCAAACATTGATTTGCTAGATGCAGAGCCATTGTTCACATTGCAGTAAATATTTTAAATATATAAAATTAAACAATGCTTACAAATGACAGTTTTCATCTAGGCACTCTTTCATGTGTAAATCTCATGCCCCTGACAATGGATGACATAAAAGACACTTCCTAATGACCTCTGTACAACCAACACTTGAACAATACTTTGCCTGATCTGAATACACCATTCAAAAACTTGTCAATGAGGTACAGCATTGTTCACATCTCTATTTTGTGAGGTGTCCAAAAGCATTTGGATACCAAAATAACATTGTGGTACCCCATAGACAGAATAGCTTAAAAAGGGTGCAACCAACAGCCCAAACCCCCATCCCATGTGTCTACATTTTCAAGGCCTCTGCTGATCACATTTTTAATTTCCTTACCTTCCTGTCTCTCGCTCCTCGTTTCTCACGCTCGCCTAATTACCGCGTAAGATGCGTAATCACGGCGTAAACCTTTTAAACACTCCGCGTATTTATGAAACCCCGCCCTCGTCACCTTTGCGAGGCCCCTAATCAATGAGTTTAGGAAATATGGCGTTAACTGTGTATGTTCTGGATGCGCTCGAAGATTCTCCGCGTAACGGACGTAAACACGTTGTTTGCATTCTCTACACTCCGCGTATGTATTAAACGCCGCCCTCTTCTCCGCCCATGGCGTAACAATTCATCTTTTCCACGCCCATAATCACTGTGGGAAAGGAAAGATGGCGATGTCACACGAGCGGGCACGATGCTCTCATGCCACAAGTGAAGGGACAGAGGCAGGGACGTCCCGATCAAGGAAAAGAAGATATAAAGCCACTAATATGCGGTTCCAGGAAATGGTGGAGTTAGTTTACATCATGCGAAAGAAGGACTATGATGGTGAATTAGGGCCATACAAGACCCCTAACCGCCGAAAGGCACATATTATGGACAAGGTGGCGAGGAGAATGCAGAGGATGTTTGGGATCACCAGGTCCAAGGAACAGCTGAGGAAACGATGGTCAGACTTAAAATTGAGGGAGCCACATCAGATGAAGAAAATACTTAAAATTCTGCGTAAAAGTAAGTAAATATATTTTGGGGTTGGGGGGGGGGGGGGGGGGGGGGGGTGATTGTCTGCAATAATGTGTTGCCATGTATATTTCACCATCTGCCTCCTTGGCCTGCTTGTAATTTTAAAGACATGTTGTCATTTATTTTTTAGGACATAAATAACTACATATTTACAAATAGTGTTCTTAGTAAACAACGTAACATCACATAGTTTATCATAAAGGCTCGGTTATTCCAGGAACAACACACCTGGACATGGCTCACTGGCCAAAAACTTTGTTTGTAAACATTGTGTAAAAGCTAGTTCTAGAAAAAAATAGTATGAGAATGGGAAAGGCAAACAGGATTCATTCTAAAAACAGTGGTAATAAAGCAGATGTTTTCACATCTGCAATGCAGAGCACCTGTGTCTCCCCAAATCAAAAATGGGTTTTGGTAGGGTCTCCCAGAAATACAGTTTAGGGGGGACATCCATGTGTGTCACTTTGCTAAAAAGGGGCAGGATCAGAGCTTGCCATATAGAAGTAATTGCAAAATGTAGGTTTGGTGAAAGATAAAAGTAACTAAATGAAAGCATCTTCTAAGCAATGTGTGCGATTTATGCTCTCCAATATCTGTGTGCTGATGAGTCTACATTTTTTTTGGTTTATTTCAGGGGAAAGAAGTCGCCAGCATTTGGAGGAGGCAGAGAGGGCCAGACAAGGCCAAAATCTGCCATCTCAACATGTGGAGGAGGAGGAGGATGTGGAAGGAGAAGAGGATGTGGAAGGAGAGGAGGATGTGGAAGGAGAGGAGGATGTGGAAGGAGAGGAGGATGTGGAAGGAGAGGAGGAAGGAAGAGAGGAGGAAGAAGTAATTTTGGACTTAGAAGTCATAGCAGATGAAGGGCAAGTGGCGGAAGAACAATTTGGCGAATTGAAAGAAGGTGGATTGATGGATGAAGGAGGAGTCCAAGATGATGGGGAAGTGGTGGAAGAAGGAGGAGTGATTGAAGATGATGGGGAGGTGGTGGAAGAAGGAGGAGTGATAGAAGATGTCGAAGAGGTGGAAAGGAGAAGCCCATCAGGTCAGTGTCACCCTAGCTTGATTCGAAAAAACATATGTAGATAGGCCTCATCGAAAAATAATGTTGTAAATGCCATTTGTTTTTTTTGTTTTAGGGGAGGAGGATGGTGTGCCAATATTTTCACGTGCAAGTGCTGCTATAATTATTCAGCAGGTAATGGAGTGCAGCACTGAAATGCACAATATGCGTGAAAGGATGTTTCTCATGGAACAGAATGTAACAAATGTCCTTTTGGAATGCAGCACGGAAATGGACAATATGCGGCAAAGAATGATGGTCATCGAATCTAATTTTAAAAATATTATTGACATGATGGGCCGTGTCAAAGACTGAAACACCCCCCGCCCATCCCCCGCCCCCACAAACATTTTTACTG
Organism: Rana temporaria; assembly: GCF_905171775.1. Lineage (NCBI taxonomy): Eukaryota > Metazoa > Chordata > Amphibia > Anura > Ranidae > Rana > Rana temporaria. The sequence continues at coordinate 454,849,783 of NC_053490.1, read as the reverse complement.
TTTTAATAATGAATACGCCAAAATTTGAAGATACACACACAGTGTGCCAACATGTGCTATCTGCCATCACAGAATATCTAATGTCTGTGCTTTGTGGGTCCAACCCCCTCCTCCATCCTCAAGTAGTTGAGAGGAAGGGTTTGCTCCCACAAAACACAGACATTGATCACCCATGATGTCAGATAGCACATGTGGCCATTTGTCTGTTGAACCAATGACATTTGGCGAGTTTGCACTGAATGTGTGTATCTTCCAATTTTGGCGTGTTCCAGTGTGAAAGCACACCATGACTGACTGCTGTTGTGAGTTTTACGATTTTTGGAATTGGATTTTGTTACTTTTTGACCATGTTGAACATTTTGGGATACTATAAAGTTTAGACCATAAAGAATAAACAACGCCAAAAAATTTAAAAAATATATATATAGAATTATAAATCTCTCTAATCACTGAATTTAGTGAAGTAGAGATTTGACTCCAAATTATCACCTAAAAATTTACTTTTAGAAAAACACACCAAAAACAAAAAAAATGGTAAAAAAATTATTTTATTTTGTGCATAAAAAATATGCCCAAAAAAAAAAATAAGGCGGTAAACACCCCACCAAAAATAATCTATATATATATATATATATATGTAAACAATAAATCTAACTATATTTGAGAAAAAAAAAAGTGAACTTGTTAATAAATGTATAATCTGCATAATATTTTTGGTTGAATTACCTGAAAAAAAAAAAAAGTATAAAAAAATTTTGTAGACTCCTAAGTACAAAAGCAGGGAGTAATGAAAAAACTATAAAATTATTTTTGGGGTCATGAACAAGCAAAAATTAAAAAACTTGACCACAAAATTTACAAATGGAGTTGCTTCTTATTTCTAGACTCAATACCCTGTTTGTAGATGAGTGAATACTGTGCAAAATGTGGTTAGTTACTAAAAGTGGAGAAATCAATTATGCATTACAATTGAAGAAGTTAGTTAGAGAACCAGGAAGACAGAAAAAGAGAAAAAGCATTAATGACAAACAACTGTATAAAGTCCAATGGTCTAATTATTTATTATTTTTTAGAATATTCCTTTCTTTGGGGGCCGAATTAGAAAGAAATATGATCTGGCATAGCAATGGCCCCCCGACCCATGAAGTACTCAACATATTTGTCGCGTACCTCACGAGCTGATTGGGGGGCCAAGCCAGCGCGACCAGTGTCCAGCCCGGGAAGGGGATCTGAGGGTAGTCTTGCCTCAGAACCGATGTCGGGTAGGTACGTCTGGGAGTGCCTGCGTAAAAAGTTGTGCAAAATGCAGCAGGCAAATACAACGGTGTCCAATTTATATTCCGCCAGATGTATCGATGTCCTGAACAGGCGGAACCGGTTGGTGAGTATCCCAAAGGCATTCTCGACTACCCTCCGAGCCCTGGCCAACCGAAAATTAAACACACTCCTCTCTGAGGTGAGGGTCCTCTGGGGAAAAGGCCGCATGAGGTGAGGACCAAGCCCGAAAGCCTCGTCCGCTAGGAACACAAACGGAAGTCCTTCCACATTATCTTCATCTGGTGGCAATGCCAGACCACCAGCTTGGAGACGATCATAGAAATCAGTCCGTGCGAACACTCCCCCATCAGACATCCGGCCGTTCTTCCCCACGTCCACATATAGAAACTCATACTGTGCCGACACCACCGCCATCAACACAATACTATGATAACCCTTGTAATTATAATAGTACGACCCCGAGCGGGGTGGGGGCACAATGCGGACGTGTTTCCCATCTATTGCTCCACCGCAGTTTGGAAAATCACACCGCTGGGCAAATTGGGAAGCCACAGACTGCCATTCCTGTGGTGTGGAGGGTAGCTGTGGGGACAAACAAAAATAGAGATTTAGTACTTTGTAACAAAAACATCCTACAAGCATCCTTGTGACAGTTCACAGTATTAAAATTGCATTAGAAAAATGTGCATGGAGAATTTGGGAAATGAAATATATAGGGCCACTTCATTAAGAGACTCCACAGCCCTCTGATGGGGACAATAAAAGTTTGAAGGGGGGGGGGGGGGACACAAAAACCAAAAAGTCCTGTTTGAAAAAATGGCAAGGTGGGTTTGTCCCTAGGATAGCATGCTGGACAGGTTAATATTGGGTAAGGGACAAATATGCAGGTAGGCCAAGAATAAAACATGTAAAGCTGATATCAACATGCATAGGGAGAAAAGGTAACGTTAGTTAAACACACAGCATATCTGGGAAAATCAAAATAAAGTTAGTTGGCCACATTATTAGAGCCAGGAAACTTACCTTAATATACTCCTCATGCATAACTTTGATGATGGCAGCACACGTGTCCGGTATGATGACCCCAAGCGCCTGCGGAGAGATGCCTGTCGAGAACTTGAGGTCCTGCAGGCTCCTCCCAGTCGCCAGGTACCGCAACGTGGCAATAAGCCTCTGCTCGGCCGTGATGGCTTGGCGCATCACAGTGTCCTGCCTCGTGATATAGGGGGACAGAAGATCCAGCAGACGGTTGAATACGGGGTCCGTCATGCGGAGAAAATTCCTAAAGTCATTAGGATTATTCTCCTGGAGTTCCCTAAGCAGAGGCATATGTGAGAACTGGTCACGCTGGCGCAACCAATTCTTGGTCCAGAAACGCCTCCGCCCCCTGTTTCTGGCCAAAGTCCTGGACAAATGAACATATCCAGCAGCCATCCCATAAACAGCACCAACTCGCGAAAATTGACGCTGCTGCTCCATCATGGCTTCAAACCGGCCGGCTGGTCAGTCAAGAACACACTGAAACAGAAAGCACTCGCAAATCCAGCACTACCTGCGACAAACGCGTGACAAACAGATACGAGCGCACAGGATGCAACTGCTAAAGCAGAAACAACCTGCTTGCCTATAGCCGAATGACAACTACGTTACCGCAAGCACACGCACTGAACCTGTGAATACACGCTGTCAAAGCCTGGAGACCGAGAAGCGCGAATCAGCTCTAACCAAACCTTCACTAACACGAGCAAACCCGTAACTAGCAAAAGAGGAACAGAGGGCGGCGCCATTAACTTTGGTCTTCCCCTTTATAGTGACGTCGTACGTAGTTTACGTGCACGCGTTCCGGTACGACGGGAATTTGGTCCGCTGGTGTGTACACGCCAGCGGAACAAAACACAAATCAGCCTTGTACGCCGGAAACTGTCGGGCAGACAGTTTCCAGCGCACAGATCCGGTCGTGAGTACAAGGCCTAATAGTGCATGCAGATCCCCCTCCAGTGCCCCTGGCATGTGCTGCAATCTTTGCCAGCTTACCACGGACCACACGCCTGAGATCATTGATCTTTTTTTGGATCCCACTGCAGGTTCTGGTCTCACCCCCCAACGCATTGACATCGTCTGTGATCTGCCTCCTCCTGGCCGGGGTGGTGTTGGCACTCTCAGGGCCATGCAGAAAATGACCAAATTGGGTAATGGCCCTCACAATGATCTCCTTCTCCCGCAAGGAGTAGTTTAACTTCCTCTTCCTCTCTGTCATCTTTCAAAAACACTCTCCAAAAAACACACCGACATGACACAAACCAACAAACAGCAACAGACAACGGAACAAAAGCACCTTGCTTTAGGGGGGGAAACAAATGGATGTACTTTTGCAATGGAAGGGCGTATGTCTGGGCCTATTTATGCCCTGGGCGTATCTCACTAAGTACGCCGAGCCTAGTTCCTATCTCACTGATTACGCCGGGCCTGAGTTCTGAGCATGCGCAGAGAGGCGCTGACCATAGTCAGCGTCATGCGCATGCGTAGTCCGGCCGGCCCTTCATTTGCATGGGGTCACGGCTCATTTCAATGGAACACGCCCACATCCTTCCCACTTTCAATTACGCTGACTTACGCCTCGGAATTTACGTCGCGCCGGCGCACATTTGTGCACAAATACTATGAGGATACGGTACTTGCCTCTCTAAGTTGAGCCGGCGCAACGTAAATGAGATGCGCTACGCCGGTCTATATATGCGCCGATGTACGTAGATCTGCCACTCAGTTTTTTATTTTACATTGGCAGGCTGTCATCTCCTGTCTGTGCTAAATGCTCCATAACTGATGGCACATTTTACCATATAGTTTGGGAGTGCACACCTATTAGAAGTTACTGGTCAGCTGATTTCATTAGTAATCTCACGCAGTTGCCTAACGTCTGCGATCCTTTACTGTTTGGGTCAGGGTTGCCAACCACCAGTAAATTTAATGACAGTTTGTAAAAATCTGTGATTTTTTTACAACTGCCAGAAAATATCAGGGGCTGATGATTTCATGCTATGTTGACTTTTTAAGTGTAAATCAAGAAAATTACTCTGTTTTAGGTATTGTCTGTGTTTCCATATCATGTTTATACCATTCAAATATTCACTGTGTTATTTTTTAATAGGAGTTCTGTAATTTCTCAGGTTGTCGGTAAAAAAATGTGCTCCGCCAGTAAATTTCCCATTTTTTGTCAGTAAAAAATGCTGCGGGAGGTTGGCAAACCGGGTTTGGGTATATAGATGATGATAACATCCCTAGCCGCACTAAAACTATTCTATGACTGATACTCTTTTATGACTAAAAATCCACAGCCATAGGCTGGAACTCAGACCCCCCCCCCCCCCCCCCCCACATACTTTTTCTGGATTACCTTAATCAATCAAGCAATCCCACTGTATAAGATGACTTATAAAGCCAGAGGATGCAATAAAACATTTCTTAAAATGTGATCCCTTTGGGTAGAAACTGACCGCACTAAAGCACCTGAAGGGTGTGGTACCTCCTGCTTTTATAACATATCTGTTATACCGTGTATACTTTGAATATGTATTCACCTCCTCCCCCCTCTCTTTTTTTATTATTTGATGTGATGGCTCTGTAATTAATGGGCATTCTGTTTACTGCTATGCTACTTGTTTATACTACCTGTTTATGCAAATGTTTTTCACTCTAGTTTGTATTTGCTATCTTTTACAAACAATAAAGTTACCTTTTTTTTTTAAAAATGCTTTTTTTAGCACATATTCTACATTATCTATAATAAATAAAAACGGTAACAATTATAAAAACCATAACAATTAAAGTTTAGCACTTTTCTTTCTTCTTGTAATTCTAGAGGCACTGTTAACTTCCATTGCAGTCAAGATGGAGTTATCATGTTTAGCAGGGCTTGAGGTTCTGGGTCACCCCAGAGGTTTCTTTAGATCAGACAGTCAATGGTAGATGATCTTGTGATGTAAATGACTTTGCAGTGATTTAATATGCACATTATGTCCTTAACTATCATGTACTAAGAAGCTGCCAGGTTGTAATGAGTTTGTCACTAGTGATCTTAGGCGCGTCATTGATCAGCGCCACCTCATATAAAGACGGCTGTCTGTATCAGTTACACAAGCACAATTAATCTTTTTGTTTGAACTACAAAGAGTTCCTCTTCATGCCTTATTTTACTTAAAGATATCACTAAACTTACATAGTAGGCGAGGTTGAAAAAAGACACAAGTCCATCAAGTCACCATGGTGCAGTCTATTAAGGAATTGATTTAGTATTAGCTTGATCTATGGGTAGGGAAGGGTTCACCGCTCCGCACAGCGTAGCTATGACTAAGCACTGTTGAATGTGTGAAACGCATCAGCTAACCTATCCTGTACCCTGCTGTGACTTGTACTTTTGTTATTTTATACAATAAAGGTGTTTTTATTGGTGTGCGGCTGTCCAGACCTTCCCTCGTCTAATTGATCTATGGGTAGTGTTATAAAAAATGCTGCAACAATAAAGTTCTGTATAGCAGAGGTCTCCAACCCCCAGGACGCGGCTCACTACCCAACCGCAGCCTGTTTGCAGCTGGGCCGCAAATTCTGCACATCTGATGTGCAGCGGCGGTGGGTGAGCAGAGAGATATCACTGCCATCACCGCTCTTCCACCCACACAGCCCCGCCACTACACTGTTGGAGGTGTTGTGGGGGAGCACCTCCAACAGTGGTGGCATGTGACTGTGGCAATCTGCATCTGGTGGCATGTGACTGTGGCATGTGGCAATCTGCATCTGGTGGCATGTGGCATGTGACTGTGGCAATCTGCATCTGGTGGCTTGTGACTGTGGCAATATGCATCTGGTGGCATGTCACTGTGGAAAACTGCATCTGGTGGCATGTGACTGTAGCAGGTGGCAATCTACATCTGGTGGTAATCTGTATCTGGTGGGATGTGGCAATCTGCATCTGGTGGCATGTGACTGTGGCAATCTGCATCTGGTGGCATGTGGCAATCTGCATCTGGTGACATGTGACTGTGGCAATATGCATCTGGTGGCATGTCACTGTGGCAAACTGCATCTGGTGGCATGTGACTGTGGCAGGTGGCAATCTACATCTGGTGGTAATCTGCATCTGGTGGGATGTGGCAATCTGCATCTGGTGGCATGTGGCAATCTGCATCTGGTGGCATGTGACTGTGGCAATATGCATCTGGTGGCATGTCACTGTGGCAAACCGCATCTGGTGGCATGTCACTGTGGCAGGTGGCAATCTACATCTGGTGGCAATCTGTATTTGGTGGGATGTGGCAATCTTCATCTGGTGGCATGTGGCAATCTGTATCTGGTGGCACGTGACTGTGGCAATCTGCATCTGGTGGCATGTGGCAATCTGCGTCTGGTGGCATGTGGCAATCTGCACCAGGTGGCATGTGACTGTGGCATGTGGCAATCTGCATCTGGTGGCAGGCAATGTGGCAAGGGAAAATCTGCATCTGGCGGCAGGCGATGTGGCAAGTGGCAATTTGGTGACAGGCACCTTGGCAAGCTGCATCTGGTGGCAAGTGACAATCTGCATCTGGCGGCAGATTCTGCATTATGGTGAGTTGAACTATTTAATTTTATATTACAATATAATAATAAAAATAATGTGCTGCCATCATCCTGACACCATATTCACCATTAGCACCAGCCATTTCCCGACAAATTGGCTGCGAAAAAACGCATTGTCACATCTTTTCATCCACAAAGCCGGTCCCCAGTGCCAAAATGGTTGAGGACCACTGCTGTCGTTTACTTTAAAAAAAAAGTCAGTCAATACACATAATTTAATTTATGTGCAACCCTATCATTTCAACATTTTCTACAAATATTGATTACTTCTTCAGCGTTCATCTGCTCTAGTTGTAGAGCGTTATATATAAATACTATAAACTGTTTTACAAAAGCATGGATGTTCAACCTTTTACCTGCCATCTGAACTGGCATGTATGCAGACGCGTATTACTATAGAACAAGATATGAGATATGAGAAAAGGGTGGTTGGCTCTGGAAAACATCATGTTAACTGGAGCAACAAAGAGATTAAAAAAAAACCTGGGCAAAGGCTGGCAGCTCACAGCTCTGTGGTAGAGACAATTTTACATTATCTTTAGAGCTCCCCTTGGACTTCAAATATCAATTATTGCTTTTTGTTGAAGCTGAACTTCAGGTCAACAGCTAAACAGGAGAAATAAAAGCAGTAGAAAAACTGTTTTGCCTGTCAAAATATTAGAAATTTGATTTGAGCTTCTTTTCTGAATCACATATCTTTGCCACACTGCTTAGCCATGGGAGCAATGCCATACCCACTTGTGATGAAAAGTAATTGATATTCACTATATTGTCCAAAGTATTGGGACACCCTACCTTTACACGCACATGAACTTTAATGGCATCCCAGTCTTAGTCCATAGGGTTCAATATTGAGTTAACCCACCCTTTGCAGCTATAACAGCTTCAACTCTTCTGGAAAGGCTGTCCTCAAAGTTTAGTGTGCCTATGGGAATGTTTAACCATTCTTCCAGAAGTGCTTTTGTGAGGTCAGGTACTGATGTGAATGAGAAGGCCTGGCTCGCAGTCTCCGCTCTAATTCATCCCAAAGGTGGGTTGAGGTCAGGACTCTGTCCAGGCTAGTCAAGTTCCTCCACCCCAAACTCGCACTGGTCCAAATAATTTGGTGGAGGGGGGATTATGGTGTTGGGTTGTTATTCAAGGGTTGTGCTTGGCCCCTTAGTTCCAGTGAAGGGAACTCTTAAGGCGTCAGCATACCAAAACATTTTAGACATTTTGGACAATTTCATGTTCCCAACTTTGTGGGAACAGTTTGGGGATGGCCCGTTCATGTTCCAACATGACTGCACACCAGTGCACAAAGCAAGGTACAAACATTCCCATAGACACACTCCTAAACCTTGAGAACAGCCCAGAAGAGTTGAAGCTTTTATAGATGCAAAGGGTGGGCCAAATCAATATTAAACCCTATGGACTAAGACTAGGATGCCATTAAAGTTCATGTGCGTGTAAAGGCAGATGTCCCAATACGTTTGGTAATATTTAGTTTTAAGGATATTGAAAATTGCTGGAAGTTGGATAGTCAAAGGGGCACCACATCCCTATGAATACATATATTGATAGAGGAAAGGGAATGGGATTTTTAGGGTTCCGAAGAACAGTTACTAGTCAAATATATAAAATATATTGTATTTATTAATACAAAATCTCTAAAAAACATCACAGTATCATCATACAGTAACCATAATATGAGTATCCAGCAGTAGATTCTTGCTCTACATGTTTCGCCATGCAATATCTTCCTCAGGAGACTTCCAACAAGCGCTGCATATAACTATAGGTGAAAAACAATATATTAAAATCAATATTTATTAATCAAAATAAATGTATAACAAATCAAAACAAAAATGTAATTTATTTGCAAATACAATTCGACCAAGAGTGCCCCCGTGTCCCCACCTGAACTGTGGAACATGTCCTATCTATGAAGGTCACGACCCTGATGTATCGAGGAGATTGAAAGATGCAGAGAAATCTGGTGTATCACAGAAAAGGACATACAGGCCCAATAGAGCCGAGTACTATCTGAAAAGGGATACAGTTTTAAGGATACTGACTGCAAATAAAAAAAGAAGCTCTATACCTTCTCCAATCTTTCTAATACTATAAAAAAAACTTTGACAGGAGTTGGGTTTTATGATGATGTTGAGGATTTCAAGGGTAAAAGTGGATGTAAACCCTCACATATACCCATTGAAGTGAAAAGCCTCAGATGATACAGAGATGAAACAAATATCCCTACATAAGTTTTACATGCATATCTGCTGTTTTCAGCTATAATATTCAGGGAGTGCACATTGGGTTAGAAATTCTCTCTTCCTGTGTAGCACTGGGTGTGGATTCTAGGCATACACTGTGTGGTGGAAATTTTATGAAGATGTATTTAATATGTATTGTCATAGTGTCGCCCATTGTTGGTTCTCCCGCAACCTGCTCTAAAGAGCTGACTGGGGAGGACTGAGACTGGTTAAGATACACTTCCTGATTTGGAGAAGAGTGTTTGTGGAGTGGGGGTGTCGGCCGGCGAAAGGGCCCCTGTGTCTGATCAACACTGTATTGTGACATGAGCATACACCTGCAGATAAGCTCCCCTCATCAGGAACTGTGTTCATTGGTTATTGTATTATAACTGTGTTCATTGTTGTTGAATTATTACTGTATCGTTATTGTATCATATCATGTTGTTGTTGTATTATATTGCATTCATGTATTGTATGTATCTAAATATTAGGCATGTGCATTTCGTTTCGTTCCGAATCGAAATTCGGACGAATTTTTCATTATTCGGACATTCGGATGCATACGAATTCCCGAATTGCAATATTAATGAATTTACCGAATCCGAACGAACGTTTTCGATTCCGAATCGAAAACCCGCGGACGAAATTCGATCGGAATTCGATTTTTTTTTATTTTTTTTCCGAATTCCGATCGAATTTCGTCCGCGGGTTTTCGATTTGGAATTCGAAAAAATTATTTTTTTTTTTTTTGAATTCCGATCGAATTTCGTCCGCGAGTTTTCGATTTGGAATTCGAAAAACATTTATTTATTTTTTTTGGGAATTCCGATCGAATTTCGTCCGCGGGTTTTCGATTTGGAATTCGATTTTTTTTTTTTTTTCGAATTCCGATCGAATTTCTAAATTATATTCAAAGAGAGAATTTTCGAATTCGACCGGATTTTTCGAAATTCGGTCGAAAACGAACGAGTTCCGAAAACGAATTTAACACATGTAACGAACCTAACTTAACGAAATTAATTAAATAACGAATTAAAACGAAACAAAACGAAATGAAATTTTCCCTTTTGCACATGCCTACTAAATATCCCTGTCGAAAGGGTTATCATATACTGTCACATCCATATATGGGCATTTGCTGTGCGGAGCCCGAAAATGCTGTGTCCTGGCTTCCCATGGAGGAGGTCACATGCTGTAACATCACTTCCTATTGTCACACGCTGTGACCTCCTCCAATCAGCTGTGGTCTGTGAAGGCTTTTGTTACAATAAAAGGACGCTGTATGGGCGTCAGCAGATCAGTGTTTGCTGGGAGCTATGATGATGAGAACAGGCTGGTGATGATGTCTCTTGATTTGAATGAATGGTGAGTGAAACTTTTAGTTTAAAGATGCATTATTTCACTAAGATGAAGTGTGTGCTTAATAGCACAAGGCAGAATGGCAGTGTGCTCTGCATATAACCAATTCTGTCACCTCAGCTGTGTGACAGCTGATTGGAGGAAAGGCACACACCCCCACTCCACATAGGCAGAGGAAGGAAGGAATGTGCAGAGCTGTGCTGTGAATAGACAAGCTTTCTGCTAATCTATTTATAGTACCCACCCCAACACAAATGTCAGGTTTTATCTCAGTTGTCGGAGAACTTGTCAGAAGTTATCATGCTGATAACAGAAGAACAGATCAGAAGGATGACACAGGACTTAGGGCTTTGGAGACAGATAGGAAAACAGATATATGTGCCTTGGTCAAATTTCATGAATCAGGTTTACATCCACTTTAATGCCGCATGCACACGATCGGACATTCCGGCAACAAAACCGTGGATTTTTTTTCGACGGAATTTCCGACAAGAACTTTTGTTGGTGAAAAAATTGAGAACCAGCTCTCAAACATTTGTTGACGGAAGTTCCGACAGCAAATGTCCGATGGAGCATACGCACGTTCGGAATATCCGACCAAAAGCTCACATCGAACATTTGTTGTCGGAAATTTTGATTGTGTGTACGCGGCATAAGAGTTAAATGTTATTTAAGATTTGGGTGAGGTTATGGTTTAAGTGTTATGGTCAGGGGTTATATTTTAGGTTAGGGTTGTTATGGGGTAATGTATTATGTTCAAGTTCCACTATAGCTGATAAGGTTCAGGGTTTATTTACAATTACGTTTTAGGAGGGGAACAAGAGGTAGTTTAAAGGATAATTTCATCTTTAGGAGCATGTTACATATGTTTCACCCATATTTAAGGTGTAACATGTAACATGCTCTTATCCACCCACCTTCTCTCCACACCCGCTGTCACAATTAGAAAACAGCTCAACAGTCCACGCAGCCGCATCATTCATTCACAGTTTCCTATGAATTAAAAGACTACAAGGTCAATCAGCCATTGCGGCTAACATCTTGTAGATCTGAATAAATTGGTAAGCACCTTTGTAGTTTATTGATTCTTATGGCTGCTTGCGAATGTAATGCTTTAAAGGATGAAATGTAAAAAAATAATAAAAAATTTTGCCCGAACCTAGCCTTTAAGGTTTAAGATATAAGGTTCAGGTGAGTGGGAGGTTAATGTTAAGATCAGCATATAAATTAAAAAGGTCGTAAAAAAAAACCTGCAAGACAAAGGCATAATGAGCTAGTATGCATCTCATACTAGCTCATTATGAAATACTTACCTTAGAACTATGCCCTGGATTGGCATCAGCCTTTCAAGTACAGCGCGGACATCTTCCACCGAAATACTTTCTTGGTTAGAGGCTCCGGTGCTGTGATTGGCAGAGCCGCAAAGATGTCACTCCTGCGCATGTGTGCGGGAGCCGCCAGTCAAGGCACGACTCCTGAAGAAATGGCATTAGCGGCCGTTTCTTCAGTGCGCATTATTGCGCATAAACTGAATATCTCCTAAACTGTGCAACTGGCTTTGGCCAGACAATTTTAAATAAATAAAACTTTAGTGACAGACCACACCAGAGGCTCCTTCTTCTGGGGGAAACCCCTTTTTTAACACACTAATTACTTCAAGCACCTCTAATTCCTACGAACCAGAGATTAGTTTTAAAAAGTGGGAGTCATTGTTATGTTTTCAACATTCAATGAAGTACAGTATATTGAGAAATACTAATACATGTACATAGATTCATGGTTTCATTACCACTTGACCTCTGGAAGGTTTTACCCCCTTCATGACCAGATAATTTTTTGCAATTCAGCACTGCGCTACCTTAACTTGCAATTGAGTGCAAGACTGTATGCAAATTAAATGTATTTTTGCTGTATTTGATCAACACTGTGGTTTGAAAAATCATTTTCAATAAAATTCTTTATAAATTCAGGCCAAAATGTATTCTGTTCTTTTGTAAAAATAAAAACTCAATAGGTGTATAGTAATTGGGAAAGTGTGAACATTATAATGTGTACAAACTATGGTATATATATCTGAAAATTGATAATTCTTTATGAACTGACGGCCTCATATTTGAGGCCCTTAAAATGCCAGGAAAGTACAAATGACCCCTTTTTGGAAAATGGACAGTGTAAGGTATTTAGTAAGAGGCATAGCACGTTTTTTTGTCACTGTTTTTTGGGAAATGAAGAAATTAAATAAATACATTTTTTTTCACATTTTTCACATGCTGGTGACAGTATGTCAAAGAAAAAAAAAATGTAAGGTTAATTTTCTGTTTAATTGTTTTTTGTTTTTTTTTAGTAAAGAACAAGCTCTGTACCTTCAAAAACCTGCATACATAATATAAATACACCTAATAAAAGAGGGGACAATGCTAATGCAGAGAAGAGAAATTGACCATGGTCTCCCCTATAATTCCCACTAAGAGGGAGATCACATTTATGAAAAAAAAGCTACTAAGCTTATCCCCATAATGCCCTAAAGAATGAATAAAGGTCATCACAGAAAGGGCTTATCTGATACGCCTATGGTATGTATAGGAATTATGAAATGTAACACGTCAAAAGTGTGTGTGCTCTCAAAAGAGATCTTTTTTTTCAGAGAGGGGGGGTTGGTCGCAGGGCCGCCGGTGGGAATAAGAGGGAAAAGAATGAGTAAAGGAAGAAGAAAACTAGAAGGTGAGTCCATCCGGGGATCTACAATCAAGTGTTGCTGGAGTCAACACTGTATGGCTGATACCTGTAAGTAGACAAGCCAAGGGGGCCATATTTTTTCAGTCTATCATAATCCATGTGTGTTTACGTTTCATTAAAGCTATGTCAAAGCTGGGCTTTTGCAAGCAGTCGCAATAGGATTTTTGGCAGCTAGAAAAAAAAAGTATATTAGGGTCTGTGTGTGTCTTGGTACATTTTCTTTAGGTTAATTTTCTAAGTGAGTAGATGCTGATCACTTAAAGTTAAAATTTACTTTCCCACACATTTACATCCCTGAATTCTCTGACTTGCATTTACTATGTCTTGTGAGTAGGCTGCTGCTGTGTCACAGAATTCACAGAGTCTGCCTTCTGAACTGCAGAGGTTCTGGGAGGAAAAATTTCAGGAAGTGGAGTCAGTAGAGAAATCACTACTTGCAGGCAACAAGGTACCATGGGCTATGAAAATAAACAGCAGAGGAGGGGGAAAGAGATGGTCGGCAGACAGGCAGCACTCACAACATGAAATTAGCTTATATTGGACTGTCAAAAATAACAATTGTTTGTATTACTATTAAGTTGTACAATGTCAATGTTATAAAAAGTAAGTGTATGCTGTGATAATAGAATCATTTAAAAACAAAGTGAAATTTCACTTGGCTTAGTAGGTGAGGTGGAGTTATGTTCACTCGAAATACATGTGTAGAGGAAACTATTATTTATTTTTTTACAATGGTTGGATGGTTGAAGTTAACACAGCTTCTAATTCTTTCATTAGAAAATAAACCTTTTTGCGTCTGAGAGAAATGTTAACAATTGTTAATGCCATTTTAAAGGAACACTTAGCCTAGGTTCACACTGCTGCGAATTCAAAATCGCGGGAAAATGCGCGATTTTACCGCGATTTTGCGGCTGCGATTTTGCCGCGATTTTGCCGCGATTTCGGCCGCAATTTAATGTAAATCGCGGCCCGAAATCGCAAAAAGTAGTACAGGAACTACTTTTTGAAATCGCAGATGCGGCGTCGCACTGATTAGGACAGTGCCATTGCCGACAATTGCCGCCGATTTGAGATGCGATTTGACATGTCAAATCGCATCTCAAATCGTTCCAAATCGTACCCAGTGTGAACCAGGGCTAAAGGTTAGTTTTTTATTAGATCAATTGATTGCTGTAAACTAGAGCATTTAAATATCACTTACCTCGTTTTTCCTTTTGACCTCCAAAATACCGTAATCAAGGTATGAAAATGTCATTTCCTGTCTCTCCTCTTCTTGCTTTCCACCAGCATCTGATCCGTTTTGCATGGTGGAAAGCAGAATGTGCTCACCCCCTCCCTATGACTACATCCCTGTGTGAAGATGCTCTCTTATCCCTCACAGGCATGGAGGCTAAGCCTAATGGGAACTGTAGTTCCCATTAGGCCGTGATGTAGCAAGAATGAATGCGCACCGCAAACCAGGAAGTCAGTGAGAATAATGATTCAAGAGTGACGGAGGTGAATGAAACAGCTCGATTTCAACAGGTATCAAACTAGTTATAATGCAAAACATTACTTTTTACTTTATCAGCTACTGTCAGACCTTAATTTAAGAGGAAAATATTTTTGTCTTTACAACTCCTTTAATGTTTCCAGTACAGGAATGAAAGGAAGAATGTTATTGGTTGCTAAGGACAACACAAATACTTTTCTGTTACATTTAACACAATATTTAAAATAAGTAAACCAACTTTTATGAAAGTGTTTGCGAATTCCCAAAGACATACCCTGAATTACATTTTTTATCAAGTATAACAAATTGCGCTTTGTAATTTGCATGATGAATCACAGTTGTTTTTATTGCCCGGCATATGTTTTCTTATCTAACTATGGGAAAACTCCACATGGCCTAAGACAGCATTCCTGTCTGGAGATGGTACTTGAAAAATTATGCTTAACAAGCGTCTTTTATTTAGCCCAGCTGCAAGAATGAAAATACAAGTACAAAATAATGGCTGTCCATTTAAACACACATTCATTTGTCTTACTGCACAGAGCTTAGACAGCATTCCTGATGCTTTGCACATTATGTAATAAACTACAAACAACTTAACATAATGTTATTTTAAAGTAAAACTCCAATTTTATGAAAAGTACAATACTGTATGGCAGGGGATTGTACCTAATGATTTTGTATAAGCATCAATTGGTCAAATCTTTAATAATTGTTCATGTTCTTGATATAGACATTGTGCATGGTGCACAATTATTAAAATATGTTGCTTGCTGCATAGAACTTTAAACAGAAAAAAAATACAAGAAATCTATCCTAAGACATTTAGTAAATGCTGTGAATGCATGCATCCCCCTTAGGTGGACAAATATGTTACCCCCTACTATGTTGGATGTTGGCTCCATAAGGTGTATTTGCTTTGATTTTTATTTGATTTTTTTCCAATTTCTTCTTCTCTTTTTATTTTTCCTTTTCTTATTGTTTTTTCTTCTGTAATTTAGGGAATGGAAAATAGATAGGATTACTCCGGGTATAGCTGCAGAGGGTTTTTTCCCTAGGTTGCTATAAAACTGGCGCTATATTTGTATGGGACAAAATAGAGAGTGTTATGTATTATTTGATTATTATGTGAATTATTGTTTTATTCTCTCAATGTATTTGTTATGTTACTGTGTATATATGGCTTCGGTGAGAACCTGGACTCGCCTTTTGTGGTTGAATTAAAATATTTGGAAAAAAAAAAACTTTAAACAGTGTACATAGGGGGTATTTACTAAAACTGGTGCATACAGAATCTGGTGCAGCGGTAGATTTAAGCAACAATTTCAGCTTGTTCAATCAAGTTTTGACAATGAAACCTAGAGTTCTGATTAGTTACTATGCACAGCTGCACCAGATTCTGTGTGCACCAGTTTTAGTAATTCCCCCATAGTCTTTTATTAAAATCGTTTTTCAAACTGAGCCTCTCAGGTTGTCCAGAGTATAGAAATTACCTTACTAATACAGCAAAAGCACAGAGTCAGGGTTGGGCTTACGGTTAGGCAGGTGAGTCAATGAAAGTATCAGGTGTCACAGCTTTAGACAGAAACAACCCTTGTCATAGAAAAAAGAGTAAGGGGGAAATCTTCCATTGGAGGCTTTCATTCCAGGGACAGTTGTCAAATGTGGATTTTCCCATACTTCCAATTATATCTGTGAGACAGGAAGTAAGGAAAAGTCTACCCAAAAACACAGGCATAAAAATCAGAAAAATGTTCATTTATAACATTTGTATATTATATCCCAATTTTTTTTTAAATACTTTAGGGTTGATTTAGATGTTCCGTTGTGATAATATGTGGTAAAGATATGCAGTTATGCATGAAATCAGGTGTTGTGCACTGTAGTGCTTTTCATTTTGAATTGCCTAGCCAATGCACAACAACGCATGGGAAGTCTAAGGCACCACAGCGCATAGGTGTAAACCAAATGGGTGTTGTGATGTGCTCCGTGAAAAGATGCTACAAGATTACTAAAATTGTCATTGTGCTGTGTAAAACATTGTAAAGTGCAATATACCCCACACTTACGAACATGAACAGATCTTGGCAGCCTGTCAACCTTTAATGTAAACTGCCAGCATGTGTTTATAAGCTAGAAAGTTAGAAACTGACTGAAATCTACCAAACTATTTGTGGTGAAGCAAGCATTTTGTGGAAAACTGTGTATTGGAGTACTATGGCTGAGAAGCATGTATGTACAAAGCAATGATATGTTGACTGTTTGCAGCTGCCCATCAGTGTTTAGAAATAGTTCATCCCTTGCAACTTGTGTCCAGAGACAATCACCTGTTCCTAACTTCAGGTATTCACTCCATGTGCCATCACTTTCAACTGTGTCGGCTGTCAAACTGCTTTCTACAGGCTTCTTGACTGCAGCTATCCTCACACAACTGGCGCTTGTCCACAGTTTCCCACAAGATACCAGTTGCACTATGTTAGAAGCCTTCCTTAATCAAATAGCTAATATTTACCAATTAACATTATTAACATATGTATGAATGGGGTTGGGTCCTATTAGAATGATTGAGTTGTATAATTTATCTCTTCTAGATTTGGAAAAGTAAACAAATAGTTTTTACAGTCTCTGTGAAAGAGCTATATAATAAGGTTTCATTAGCCTAAGCATTTCTTTGGAGAGCTAACATATGGTAGTAATTGGGCTTGAGCTAGTTCTCACCTTCCCCCATCACAAATGAGATAAGGTTTCACATTTCTTAAAGATACATAGAAATTGAGTATGTTTGATTTAAGAATATAGGGCCAAATCCTCAAAAGGGATACGCAGGCGGAACTGCTGTTCTGCCTGCGTATCCCTGTGCCTATCTTTGGAACTGATCCTCAGAAGCAGTTTTCCAAAGATAGGCAGAAGATCCGACATCTGTAAGAGACTTACACTGTCGGATCTTAGGATGCAGTACCGCATCCGCCGCTGGGGGCATTTCGAGTCGAAATGCAGCTTCGCGTATGCAAATGAGGACTTACGGAGATCCACAAAGCTTTTCAGCTTTGTGTTTTCTGCATAAGTTTACGTTTGCATACGTAAAATTAGTTCTGCTTTTACAAAGTGTAAACTAGTTACACCTTGTAAAAACAGACCTTTTTTGCGATCGCCGCGATTTTTTTTAAATTTAGAATTTTTTTTAAATTTAGAATTTTTTTTTTCGGCCGGCGCGGGAGCGCGCCTCATTTAAATTGTCATCGCCCCCTGCAGAAGAGGACCGCCTTGCGCCGGAGACATTTAAGTTACACGGCCTGAAATTTCTAGGTAAGTGCTTTGTGGATCGAGAAATTTTAAGGCAGTGTAACTTAAATGGGAAAAGATAAGTTAGGCAGGATCTTTGAGGATTTGGCCCATAAATTCTTTATATTTGAATATTTCTTGTTTAGGATATTTGAAAAGAACAAAGTTTTTTTTAATGAATATATACATATTGATTTATGTAATATTATTTGATTTAGATGATAGATAAAGTTATATTTGTATAAGTTAATGTTTTTTGTCATGATACTTGCCCATCCTCCAGGTTCTTATGGAATGCTTTGAATAGAGATGGTATTGAATTTCAGCATCTCCTCAGGTAGGGGGTGTTAGACTGAAATTTAGAAATTCATTGGTCATTAAATTTTGTGGAACTTTAAGGCCCCATACACACGAGAGGATTTATCCGCCAATACGGTACAGCGGACCGTTTCCGCGGATAAATCCTCTCGAGGATTTGTGCGGATTTCCATGCGATGGAGTGTACTCACCATCGCATTGAAATCCGCGCCGAAATCCTCTGGCGATGACGTGTCGCGCCGTCGCCACGATTATGACGCGGCGACGTGCGCGACGCTGTCATATAAGGAATTCCACGCATGCGTCGAATCATTACGACGCATGCGGGGGATCCCTTCGGACGGATGGATCCGGTGAGTCTATACAGACCAGCGGATCAATCCGTTGGGATGGATTCCAGCGGATAGATTTGTTTAGCATGTCAGCAAATATTCGATCTGCTGGAATCCATCCCAGGGGATAAATATCCGCGGAAACAGATCCGCTGGAGTCTACACACCATAGGATCTATCCGCTGAAACCCATTCGCTGGGATTTTTCAGCGGATGGATTCTATTGTGTGTATGGGGCCTAAGACAAACCAACCCTCTTTAGGAAGCCGCGGGGGGTTGAATTGTGGAGTATAAACTTTGGACAAAAGGTTTTGCAGGGCAGACTTAGACACATGGGGAAACTTCTTGTATTTTAATATCGTTCTTGTAATCTTATGCTATTTTATTATTGAATCAATTTTTTAGTTTTTGCACAAGAACTGAACAGACTCTATTTCTGAACTTTTCTCACCAATATAATTCACAGAATATCAAGAATATTCTTATATTTAACACACCACAACTGATTTGGTCATGTGAATGAGGGCTTAGGCCTCGTACACACGACCAAGAAACTCGTCGTAAAAGAAACATAGTTTTCCTCGACGAGTTCCTTGTCAGGCTTGTCGAGAATCTTGTCAAGCTTTCTTTGCGTACACACTGTCAAGACAAAATCTCGTCGCTCTCAAACGCGGTGACGTACAACACGTACAACGGCACTATAAAGGGGACGTTTGATTCCACTGGCGCCACACTTGGGGCTGCTTTTACTAATCTCATGTTAAGTAAAAGTTTGGTGAAAGACGATTCATGCTTTTCAGTCTGTTACAGCGTGACGAATGTGCTATCTCCATTACGAACGCTACTTTTACCGAAGGTGCGCTCCCGTCTCATACTTTATTCTGAGCATGCGCGGGTTTCTAAGCATACACACGAACGTATTTCTTATCGTAAACCAGCCCGGAAAACACAACAACACAACAAGGAAATTGAGACTCCCAATGAGAAAAAAGAGAACTTGTTCTCTTTCTTTCTCGACGAGATCCACGACAGTTTTCTTGATGAAAAACATGCACACGACCGTTTTCCTCGGCAAAAAAGCTCTGCCACCAAGTTTCTTGATGGATTTAGTCGAGGAAAATGGTTGTGTGTACGAGGCCTTAGAGTCTTTGTTGTAATCTTTAAAGGATATTGGATAATTTGTTTGTTTTTTCTTCATATTAAACAGCTAGAGAGTTTAGGGATGGCTTCTTTTAAAGAGTGTTTACTGTTTATTAAGAATATGTGAAGTCTATTGTACAGTACAAAGATCTTAAGAAGACAGCAGAAGTAGACAACAATGCCTTTATAGGCCAAGGCAAAAAGACATACAAAATTAGGTGAGTTAGAAAGTAGTATTCAACCAACAGATAAAATAAAATAGAAAAGTTTTAAAGCATATAGTAGATATGCACAAAAATAAAAATGGTTGGAAACTCTACCATTAAGACAAGAAAAACGTACTACACAAGGTAGTGACAGGGCGGACTTTTTCAGGCAATCACAGGGACATGAAGGTTTAGAAAAATTATGAAAATTTAATTACAAAAAATTGTTACATACAATAACTTCAATAAAATATAATTTTTCTAAACCTTCATGTCCCTGTGATTGCCTGAAAAAGTCCGCCCTGTCACTACCTTGTGTAGTACGTTTTTCTTGATTTAATATTTCGGATGTTGGCAAATGTGAGTGCCTTTATGTTTTCCCCTTCCCTTACCTTTTTGATCTACCATTAAGACCTTAGGAGTGGAAGCAGTGTGGTTAAGATCAAGGTATAGAACCTACTTGGCTAATTCCGCGTACACACAACCATTTTTAATGGTCTAGAAAAAACTACGTTTTTTTCAACCCGATTGTTTTTTAGGCCTGCCTTGCCTACACACGATCGTGAAAAAAAAATGCTCGAGCAAAGCGTGGTGACGTACAACACGTGCGTACGGCACTATAAAGGGGAAGTTCCATTCGGATGGCGCCACCCTTGGGGCTGCTTTTGCTGATTTTGTGTTAGTAAAAGTTTGGTGAGAGACGATTCGCGCTTTTCAGTCTGTTACAGCGTGACGAATGTGCTATCTCCATTACTAACGCTAGTTTTACCAGAATGAGTGCTCCCGTATCAAAACTTGCTTCTGAGCATGCACGTTTTTTTTTACGTCCTAAAAGCCTACACACGACCATTTTTTGTGATGTGAAAAAAGACAACGTGAAAAACGAAGCGAAAAAAATAGAGCATGTTCTAAATTTTTAATGGCCATTTTTCACGTCATGAAAAATGCTCTGGAGCCCACACACGATCGTTTTTAATGACATTAAAAAAAATATTCACTTTGTGAAAAACGGTCGTGTGTATGCGGCATAAGACTAAACCATAGCACAAAAAAGAATATTGGCTGCAATTTTATACTATGTAGATCATGGAGTCCCTGAGATGGTGGTGGGAAGGGGGAGTTGCATATGAGAGGAGAGTTCTTCATAAAAGAAGGAATATTCCATAAAGCGACTTAGTCTGGTGATAGGGTGTCCCGTGGATTTAAAGTTTTGGATGATGGTGTCTAATATCTCAAGGTTGAAAAGAGCTATCAGAGCCTGTTTCACTGCATTTACATGAGGTGGCATAGGGTGAATCCAGGCCTGCATGAGAGCCCTGCAAGCCACTAAGAAGCAAATATTGATCCCTTGAGGTAGGCTTATGTTTTTAGAGGGTTGTGACAAAGCTGTCACTTACTCACTACCTTTTGCGTAGCATGAGGTCCTTGGAGATATTGGTCCAATGGACTTGTCCAACATAGATTGGGACTTGGTCTAAGAACATTGAAGCTGATGGGCATTGCCATAGTCTATGAAATAAAGTAGATCGGATGGAAGCACCCCAGGGACATGATGCTTGTATAGGATCTGCAGTGCCAAAGCGGAAGGGGTAATAGGCACGATGAATGATTTTGAATTGTGTGTTCACACCACGATTTACAAACTACTAGAGAACGTACCTTTTGATAGCCTTCCAAAATCCTTTCAGGAACATGCTCATTACCAAGGACAGAGATCCACGATTTGAAGGAAGGGAGATGATACTTGGTCCTTTGGTGGGCGATGAGGTGCAAGTAGATGCCCAATATTGAGTATGGGTCACAGACATGCACTACCTCAATGAAGAAGCCTTGAAGAGAGACTTGTCGAAGCCTGAAGCAGGTCTTGAGAAAGCTCAGCAGTTGGTGATAGTGAAAAATTTGAAATCCAGGAAGAGCGTATTGTGTAGACAGATAGGTAAATGATTTGAAGGAGCCGTGGGTATCATCAAGGACAGCTGCATCTGTAGAAAACCCACATGTAGTCCACTGGGCAAAATCTCTGTGTTCATGTCGATAGTTTAGGTACAGGTGCATTTTAAGCACTTCTGGTTTTTCAAGTTTTTTGGCCATTTTTCAACCTGCCTTTTTCTGTTTGCGTTTTGTTCAGTCATTGGAAAAAAAATAAGGAAAAATGCATTGGAAATATATTTAATCAACAAATTAATGTCTTTAACTTTAATGTTCAAAATAAAACCACCACCAGCAGTTGCAGAATTGTAATGTGTTGTATATTTTAAAACAGGAAAGAAAATGTACTGCTAGCAGTAGACATGCAGAAAACAAAAATCCACACAAGCTACCATTACCTGTTTTACAAAGAAAATAACAACTAAGGAGTGATGAAAACCGGAGCAGAAGATGTGTATTTCATGTCTGTCTGAACGGTGTATACTAAATGACAGTCCTACTGCAATAATACGAACTGAAGAAGAAATTAGAATTACAACAGAATTACAATAGAGTTGCTGTCATGATTTTATTACTATCTACTTTCCTATGGGGGATTTTCCCTTACTTCCAGTCGGGACAGAGAGTGATAGGCAATGTCTCCTTTAGTGACAAGACAAAACAAAACACATTTTTAGTGGAGCGGGAAAGGGTCAGAACTACTGACAAGGTTTGTATTAGTATTTGTGCCTTCCTGTCCCGATGACTACCAATCTTCCATTCTCTGATATAGGAATCACAGGGACAGGAAGTAATTGAAAATCACTCTTTAGTTGTTTTAAAGACAGAGATAAAAACCTGACATAAATTTAACTCTTTCCCACTTTTATCTAAAACAAAATAAACAAAAATATGAAATCTGTGTTTAATGTTGTCCAGAAGATAATAGGTGTATTTTTGGGGCTCATCTGTTCCATACCTTGTAAGTATTAAAGCTCTTTATGAAGGCAGAAATGGAATATAATTTCTCTCTAAGAATATTCTACTTGAATCTGTGTTTTACAATTATACTGGTATGTGCCTTGGTACTAGCACTTGTACCAGCTGTACCATTATGAGCCTCTTTTAGTTTCCACGGAGACAAAATTATAGCCAGTGAGACCCGTTACTTTGAACTTTCACAAAACATATACTGTAGTGTACATATGCGAATAAGGACACATGCAAGAAGAATATTCACAATTTATTATGTGATTTTTTAGCTTTCATACTAAAAGCTGCCTCTTTATACAAATTCACTTTGCTTATTGATTTTACAGATAAAATAAAAATGCAATGTGCATTGTCAAAAGAGGTAGTAGACAATTCACATGACATAAATGATTTTAAATTTAGAAAATTTTACAGAACAATTAAAAGAAGTAAGTGGTGAATTGCAGCGTCTGCCTCTATTTACTAGAGATTATACACCTAAAATAAGAAAAGTAATACATACAGTGCCTTGGAAAAGTATTCATACACCTTGAAATTTTCCACATTTTGTCATGTAAATGTATTTTATTGGGATTTGATGTGATAGACCAACACAAATTGGCACATACTTGTGAAGTGGAAGGGAAATTATGAATGTTTTTATTTTTTTTTACAAATAAATACAGTAAAACCTTGGCTTGCGAGCATAATTTGTTCCAGAAACATGCTTGTAATCCAAAGCACTTGTATATCAAAGCAAATTTCCCCATAAGAAATAATGGAAACTCAAATGATTTGTTCCACAACCATTTATTCATAAGTCCTTCAGTTTATAATGAATGAATGAATGAAAAACTTATAAAGCGCGGCGCATGCGAACTGAATCGCTTCTGGGCGCTAGTTGTTCGTGTCTCATGTCATCAAAAGAGCAGAGTTTTGATTCGTCTTCTGAAAGTCAGGTGGTTTTCCTCCAACCGAATGCTGGTTGGTAAAGCGTTCCATAGTCTAGGACCCTGAAAAGCAAACCTTCTTTCTCCTTTGGACTTGTATTTGGTTTTTGGTACCCTGACCAGATTTTGGTCGGTGGATCGCAGAACGCGATTCGAATTGTGAGGTTCTATCTTGTCGCAAAGATATTGCGGAGCCTTCCCATGGATGCACTTATGTGTCAGGCAGAGTGCTTTAAATGCAATTCTGTCTTTTACTGGCAGCCAGTGAAGGGTTCTCAACGAAGGTGAGATTGATTCCCATTTTTTTTTCCCAGTCACGAGTCTGGCGGCCGTATTCTGTACGACTTGCAGACGAGAGATTTGGTACTTTGGGAGTCCGAGGTAAAGGGCATTTGCATAGTCCAGTCTGGAATTCACGATTGTTCCCACCACGACTGCTACGTCTTCTTTGGGGATAAATGGAATAAGTCTGCGTAGTAGGCGCAACAGATGGTGCGCTCCGCTGACTACTGACCCTATTTGTGCGTCCATTGTCATGAAGGTGTCGAAGATGACCCCGAGACTTTTGACTTTGGAGCTAGGGGTGATGATTTGGCCCAGAATGGGCGGGGGTGTCCAGGTTGTTGCCAGTTGACTCTTTCGGCTGGCGTGAAACATAAGGAGTTCTGTTTTTGAACTGTTGAGTTTAAGATAACTCTTAGTCATCCAGTTTTCTATCAAAGAGAGACATTTCTCTAAACTGAGATGATGATCCTTTTTGTTGCAGATGCGAAAATACAGTTGCGTATCGTCTGCATAAGAGTGATAGAGTAGTTCTTGGCTACTGATAATATCAAAGAGAGGGCGAAGATAGATGTTGAAAAGCACCGGTGACAGGGGGGATCCTTGGGGGACTCCACATGACACCGTGCGCTTTTCCGACGTGAAACAACCCAATTTAACTGTTTGTGATCGGTTTTCAAGAAAGGAAGAAAACCATGGTAAATCACCTTCTGCGACTTCTGCTACCTTGGCTAGTCGCATCAGTAACAGTTTGTGGTCTACCGTGTCAAAGGCTGCGCTTAGGTCCAGCAGAACCAGGAGACAAGATTCTCCTTCGTCTGCGGCCTCGAGGGCATCGTCCCATATTTTGAGTAAGGCCGTTTCTGTCCCGTGTCCGGGACGGAAGCCTGATTGTAATGGATCCAGTAGATTGTGGGTATCTAGATGCTGTTGCAGCTGTTGTACCACTACTTTCTCCATTATCTTGGAGAGAACATTAAGGCCTGTTATGGGACGGCGGTGAGTTGGGTCCTTGGGATCCAGGTTAGGTTTTTTCAAGATGGGCTGGATTGTGCCCTCTTTCAACAGGGATGGCACTGTGCCTTCCTTAAATGACTGGTTTATAAGCTGTGTGATGGGTGGTGCCAGGATGTCGGCACATTCCTTCAGCAGTTTGGTGGGGATGATATCATTGGGCGATGTGCTGTTCCGCAAAGCACCAATGATATTTTTTGTGGTATCGATGGAGATCGGTTCCAGAGTGAACTTTGTTGATTGTAGAGCGTTTCTGTGGGTGTTTTGTGGTTGATTGACGGTGGGGTTGAGGGGGGTATTGTTTTGCATGATGCTTTCCCGGATTCTTTCAATTTTGTTGATGAAGAAATCCGATAGTTCATTGCAGAACTCTTGGGTGTCTGAGTTGGGGACTTCAAGACATCCTGGGTTCATGGTCTGGGTGACCATCTTGAAGAGTTCGCGGGGGCGGTTTAGGGCGCTGTTAATCGCCAAAGAAAAATGATGTTTCTTGGCTTTGAAGATTTCTTTATGATATCGTGTTGTTATTGCCTTGTAGATGATGAGGTTATCCTCTGCAGGACTTCTTTTCCAGGCGGCTTCCGCCCTTCTGCGCTCTTGCTTCAGAAGCGACAGCTGGTTGTTGAACCAGCCGGACTTTCTTTTTCGAATGCAGGCTTTGCGTTTCGGTGCTACTAAATCGGCTGACTGTAGCAGGGCTGCGTTTATGGCGTCCAGTGTATCTGCGGCTGTTTGATGTGGATGGATTGTTTTGATTCTGTTTCCCAAGGTAGATTTGAAGAGTTCCGAATGGAGCTTCTTCTGAGATCTAGCCCAGTGTATTGTCACCGGCTTGGGTGCTTTTATCACTGGGGGAATTTTGGAGATTATGAAATTAATTGCATGGTGGTCTGTCCATGGCAATGGTTCATTTTCTAAAATGCTTATTTTCAGATTTTGTCTGAAAATTAGGTCGAGTGTGTGACCTGAAGCATGTGTTGGCCCGCATATAAGTTGCTGTAGCCCTAATCCCTCCAGGTGATCAATGCAGGCGTCCGCAATGGGATCCTGTGCGGAGTTGGCCCACAGATTAAAGTCCCCGAGCAGCAAAAGGTGTTTGCTGTTAAGGGTATAAGTGGATATAAACTCCGTTAATGATGGCAAAAACTGCGATTTTGGCCCAGGTGGCCTATAGCAGAGGAGAATGTGAACAGTCTCCTGGGGGGAAGTTTGAAGTTGAAGAGTAAGGGTTTCCATGAATGGAAGAGGATTTTGAAGGGCTGGCTTAGTGATTGTAATGCGATTCTTGTGGATCACCGCCAGGCCTCCTCCTCTTTGCCCTATTCTGTTTTCCGTTATAATGCGATAGTTTTCTGGCACCAATTCTCCGAGAATGGTGTTGCAGTCGTCTGAGAGCCAGCTTTCTGTAATAAAGAGGCAGTCTAGATCGTTTTGTAGTAAGAAATCGTGGATTTCTAATCGGTGTTTTACTGCCGATCTTGTGTTGATCAAAGCACATGATATGTGCTCGAGCTGGGTTAAATAGTTAAAATTTTTGATGGTCGATCGTCGATCGAATCTCAAAAGTTGCTCTATTTTTAAGGCCTTTTTGGTGACGGCTGGTAATGCTGTTGCGAATTGTCTCAGACCCCGAATAGAGTGCGCAGAGTATCGCAGATTAGCCATTGTCGCCAGTCACATTGTCATCAGTCTTTCCTAATTGCGGCGGCCGCGAATGAGGCCTGGTCTGGCGCGGATGCGGGAAGAGCCGCGAGACGCCGGACGTGATGGGTGGAAGACTGTCCAAGTGAGCCGTCACTCGTTGAGTCTTCTCTCCCCGATTGGTCCAGAGGAAGGCGAAAAACCCCCGGCGTGCTGTGCCAATCTGCAGCGATCGGGGGAAAAAATTCCTTCCTGACCCCTTAACGGCGATCGGTGCAACCCTGGATCAATTGGCTAGGGGGGTGTGGTGGACCCTGCCTGGCTGTACTATCCCTGGGGAGAGCCGACTCGTTTGAGAGCGTCCTGCTCTCACTATCCCTGGGGTGAGCAGACTAAGATGAGAGCGTCTGCTGCACCGCTGAATCTATATAGCAAGAGTTCCAACTTTATTAGCTGCAAGCTTGTTCTGGATCAGTGATTGAAAAAAATAATGAAGACTCCTGTCTTACCTCCTGTTTCAAACTCCTGGTTTTTAACTCGCACTTTTGATCAAAGAATGCACTTCTGATCAGAGAGTCCACATGTGAAGCCACCATCAACTGGGAGCCAGCTCCTCTGGGAGCTTGTACAGCCACTTTAATACTCACCTGTGAAGACCTGTGAACAAACACACACCTGTGAACAATTAAACCCTCCCCTTAATTAGCAGAAAGGAAAAAGAAAAAAAAAAGCTGTTTAAAAAGTGTCAGAGAAAAAGAGGGGAAAAAACAAATCTGCAAGCAGAAGCAAATGATAGCCAAATCCTGGTTTTTAACTCGCACTTTTGATCAAAGAATGCACTTCTGATCAGAGAGTCCACATGTGAAGCCACCATCAACTGGGAGCCAGCTCCTCTGGGAGCTTGTACAGCCACTTTAATACTCACCTGTGAAGACCTGTGAACAAACACACACCTGTGAACAATTAAACCCTCCCCTTAATTAGCAGAAAGGAAAAAGAAAAAAAAAAGCTGTTTAAAAAGTGTCAGAGAAAAAGAGGGGAAAAAACAAATCTGCAAGCAGAAGCAAATGATAGCCAAATCCTGGTTTTTAACTCGCACTTTTGATCAAAGAATGCACTTCTGATCAGAGAGTCCACATGTGAAGCCACCATCAACTGGGAGCCAGCTCCTCTGGGAGCTTGTACAGCCACTTTAATACTCATCTGTGAAGACCTGTGAACAAACACACACCTGTGAACAATTAAACCCTCCCCTTAATTAGCAGAAAGGAAAAAGAAAAAAAAGCTGTTTAAAAAGTGTCAGAGAAAAAGAGGGGAAAAAACAAATCTGCAAGCAGAAGCAAATGATAGCCAAATCCTGGTTTTTAACTCGCACTTTTGATCAAAGAATGCACTTCTGATCAGAGAGTCCACATGTGAAGCCACCATCAACTGGGAGCCAGTAGTCCATATAAAAAGATTATAGCAATGTGATAGGTTGTGTAACCATAAAATGTTCATCCACAAATGACGGCCTCCACCAGGGGATTAGAAGCTACAGTGACCACTGTGATTGGCAGTCACAGTGGTTACATGATCGGAAAGCTCCCAATTACAAGTATGCATTTCTGGTACCTGCCAGTAACTGTGCTGGAAGCGAGCAGGGAACGTACTCTCAGCACAGAAATATGTTTACACAGGTGATGCATATATGTGACCTCTCTGTGTTAAAGCTCATCCTCCCAGAGGCAGCATATATGCATACCTTTGGCAGCAACTGGTTAACTATCCAGGGCAACTGAGGCTGCAGAAAAAGCGAGTGGGAAATCTCTGTCCTCAGTAATTTTCTCTGTTTAAAAAGTGAAACATCAAGGGTCTGTTTAAACCACAAAAAATTCACCAAAGCCCACGGGCCTCCTAAAAAATGTGTAAAAAAAATAATATTGTAAAAAAATAAAAAATAAAGATAAAAACAAATACTGACACCATCCACTGGCCTACTGACACCAGTCTCTTCCCTACTGACATGGTCCACTGTTCTACTGACACCCTTCTCTGCCTTACTGACAAAGTTCACTGCCCTACTGACACCATCCACTGCGCTTCTGACTAACACTATCCACTGTCCTACTGAACACCAACCTTTGCCCTACTGACTGGCACCATTTACTGTGCCACTGACACCCACTTCGGCCCTTCTGACACATCCACTGCTTTACTGACACCCCTCACTGCTCTACTGACACTGTCTAATGCCCTGCTGACACTGTCCATGCTTTATTACAGTTTCAATGTTTATTTACATTTATGTATAAGTGTGTGTATACTGTATATATATATTTTTGTAAATATTTTATTATATCTTTTCATGTGACAACACTAAAGAAATTACACTTTGCTATAATGTAAAGTAGTACAGCTTGTATAAGATTTGCTGTAACCTCAAAACAACTCCACACACAGGCATTAATGTCTAAGCCGCTGACAACAAAAATGAAGTGAAAGTGAAAATGTCCAAATTGGACTCAATTAGCCATTTTTCCTCCCCGATTACATGTGACTCGTTAGTGTTACAAGATCTCAGGTGTGAATGGGGAGCAGGTGTGTGTTAAATTTGGTGTTATTGCTCTCACTCCCTCATACTGGTCACTGGAAGTTCAACATGGCACCTCATGGCAAAGAACTCTCTGAGGATCTGAAAAAAAGATTGTTGCTCTACATAAAGATGGCCTAGGCTATAGGAAGTTTGCCAAGACCCTGAAACTGAGCTGCAGCATGGTTGCCAAGACCGTAAAGCGTTTAACAGGACAGGGTCAACCCTCCAGAAAAGGCTTCGCCATGGTCAACCAAAGAAGTTGAGTGCACAAGCTCAGCATCATATACAGAGGTTGTCTATGGGAAATAGACATATCAGTGCTGCCAGAATTGCTGCAGAGGTTGAAGGGGTGGGGGGGTCAGCTTGTCAGTGCTCAGACCATACGCCGCACACTTCATCAAATTGGTCTGCATGGCTGTCGTCCCAGAAGGAAGCCTCTTCTATAGATGATGCTCAAGAAAGCCCTCAGTTTGATGAAGACAAGCAGACTTATGACATTGATTACTGGAACCATGTCCTTTGGTCTGATGAGACCAAGATAAACGTTTTTGGTTCAGATGGTGTCAAGCATGTGTGGGGGCAACCAGGTGAGGAGTACAAAGACAAGTGTGTCTTGCCTACAGTCAAGCATGGTAGTGTGAGTGTCATGGTCTGGGGCTGCATGAGTACTGCCGGCACTGGATTGCTACAGTTCATTGAGGGAACCATGAATGCCAACATGTACTGTGACATGATCCCCTCCCTTCAGAGACTTCAGAGACGGGGCCGCAGGGCAGTATTCCAACATGATAACGGCCCCAAACACACCTCCAAGACTACCACTGCTTTTGCCAAAGAAGCTGAGGGTGAAGGTGATGGATTGGCCAAGCATGTCACAGACCTAAACACTATTGAGCATCTGTGGGGCATCCTCAAACATCCACCAGCTCTGTGATGGCATCATGGAGGAGTGTAAGAGAACTCCAGTGGCAACCTGTGAAGCTCTGATGAATGCTATGCCCAAGAGGGTTAAGGCAGTCCTGGAAAATAATGGTTGCCACACAAAATATTGGGGGAGATTTACTAAAACTGGAGAGTGCAAAATCCGGTGCAGCTGTGCATGGTAGCCAATCAGCTTCTAATGTTAGTTAGTTCAATTAAGCTTTGATAAAAAAAAAACTGAAAGCTGATTGGTTTCAATGCAGAGCTGCACTCTCCAATTTTAGTAATTCAACTTCATTGACAATTTGGGCACAATTTGGACATTTTCACTTAGGGGTTTACTCACATTTGTTGCCACCGGCTTAGACATTAATGGCTGTGTGTTGTGTTATTTTGAGGGGACAGCAAATGTACACTGTTATACAAGCTGTACAATCACTCCTTTACATTGTAGCAAAGTGTCATTTCTGAAGTGTTGTCACATGAAAAGATATAATCAAATATTTGCAGAAATGTGAGGGGTGTACTCACTTTTGTGAGATACTGTACAAGACATTACATTCATTTTTCCAAAAGATATTTTCCACAATAAATGAATGTTTTTTTTATTAAAAATGTACATAATCATAAGTACTGTATATGATCAAAATATTGATTATATATAAATTAACATTTGAGTAATTAAAAAATAAAAAATCTTTGCAGCAGAATTAATTTTGAATATAAATTCAAATAACTTTTTTACAAAGTCAACAATATATGACACTGAGCCACACTGCACGCCATGTGATTTTTTTTTAACACTGAAACTTTATTAACAATTTTGCAAGGTCAAACTCAGCAGCACATATGAGGAGGAAAAATGATAATTGGTAGCCACTCAGTTTGACATAATAGGTCAAGTGTGCTGTGGGTATGGCTACTTAGTAAACAGGTGTCCTCACATCAGGAACATTACATTACTGTCGCTGTTAGAATCTAGTGTCACTGGCAGTCTCTGCAGAAGAAAAAAAATCATTTTGTTCACTCAAAGAGTTCTGGTGCCAAAACAAAGCATCTGTAACCACTTCAGTTCTGAACAATCACAGTTGCAAGGACTTCTGCCTCCTGAATGGAGTGCCACGTGACTCTGGTAGGCAAAGGGTAGAGGACAATGCTTCAGGTGTAAAATAGGATTGTGAAGCCATGGCATGTGGTGGATGTGTTATCTGCTGCCTGTCTGGCAGAATCCTCTCGCAACAAAAAGAAAATCAACTGAAAATGGCAGGGAAGCTAGTTCAGCTGAATTCCTACAGTGCCCCACACAAGAACGAGTTACACAATGCCAAATGAAATAAATTACTCTAGGCGCCAGCCTCAGTGCCACTTCACTGTGAGAGACTTATACTTAACAAATATACAGCCTAATAACTGCATTGATACAAACAGTAGGGGGGTTGTTTTCTGTATGGCAAAGATCCCAAAATGTGACTGAAAAGATTTCAATGGTGCCTTTGCACATTGACTATATAACATCTTATTTTACTATGCTACTATTATGTGCAGATGACAGTTCAAATCATAAGTGTTTCAATATGACTCACATATAGAATTTAAATGAATTGCTCTTTTTTTTTTTGTTTCAATCATTTTTATTGGTATATCTCATATCTTATACAAACATAACAAACGTGTAAATTTCCATCAGTATTTCATAAAGTTATATATACCTTGAGGTTTACAATGCAGGTATAGTATATTATAAGCATTCGAAATCTATTTGTCATTTTTAATAGAGTGTCCAATGAAAGTATAACAAGGCAATTTTTCATATATTAGATTCAAAATAATTTAGTCATTCTAAGCTATATTGAAATTTAATATAACATATAACTATAGAAAATGTGTATTTATATGTATATCATATATCATAGGTAATTTAAAGAGAAACAAAGAAAGAAAAGAAAACATTGAACTAGATAATTTCAGAGATTAAACTGCATTCTGAAAATTAACATTTCGATTGATCCATGTTTTCCATGGGATCCATGAAGATTCAAATTTACGTAGATTATTTTGGGACAAAGCCCATAGTCGTTCGTATGTCATATGGAGATTTGTAGCGTCGATGGCTTCAATCACCGATGGGGGACAAGGATCTTTCCACCTCCTAGTGATTGACAGCCTGGCAGCAAGAAGTAAGTGAGCTATCGAATTTCTCTTGGCGACCTGAATTTCATCAATTCCCAAGGATAATAACGCCAATGCAGGATTAGGTGTTAAATATACATTAGTCATACTTGTCATTATGTAGAATATATTTTTCCAATATTCCTTCAGTTTGGGGCAATCCCAGAGAATGTGAAGTAGATCTCCCCTTTTACCACATGCTCTCCAACATTTATCAGAGTGTTGTGTACCAAACTTAGATAAAACACTTGGTGTGTAGTACCATCTCAAGTTAATTTTAACCGTTAGTTCCCATAAGGAAGCACATCTGGAAACAGAATGATTCACAACACAAGCCGATTTCCATTGGTCACATGTATAAGAAAGGCCCAGATCACTTTCCCATTGTAGATGTGAAGCTGATTTAGTAAATATTTTTTTCTCTTGAAGAATATTGTAGAAAAATGAGATCCCCTTATCTAGCTTATCTTTGGAGGTGAAGAACAACCAAGCTTGTGTATAGATGTGCATATATTTAGAATCAAAGTTTTTTAAGCACCGGTGAATCTTTTTATATTGAGAATGATGTGATTTGGGTAGGTTAAATTCAGATTCAATATCGCCAAAAGATTTAATCTCATTTTGAACGAATAGATCCCGAACTTTTTCAATGCCATGAGAGTGCCAAACATCAAGGTTTCCTATAGGTGTAACTAATTCCAGGATCTTTAAGGGAACGTTTATTAAAACTCTTGGAAAGGAGTTATTAGTACTTCCCAAGAATTTCAACCATGTTGATATGGAAATTTTCATAGTAGGTGGTAGATGTGAGGGGATTTTCAAGCCTATTTGTGCACCAAAGAGCCAATTTTTAGTAGGTCTCTGTAGACAATATGAGGATTCAATCAATCCCCATGATGTCAACGGAGAGGACTGAAACCATTCTGTGAGCTGGGTCAAAATAGAACTGTGAAAATAGTCTTGGAAATCCACATATCCCACTCCTCCGTAAAGTCTGTGTTTTATGAGCTTGTGATGTGCGCACCTAGATTTTTTTCCTTGCCACACGAATTTAGAAAGAATTGATTGTAGGGATTTGAGAAAACTAGCCGATATAGGGATGGGAATACATCTAAACAGGTATAACACTTGAGGCAAATGAATCATTTTAAAAGCTGACAATCTTCCCCACCATGACAGTTCACGTTTTCCTAATTCAGCTAGATCTGATTGTAACTTCTTTTTCAGTGGTAAATGATTTTTTATAAATAATGTTTTCGTATTTCTAGACAATTGGATACCTAGATATGGAATTTCAGAGTCTGCCCAAGTATATGGGAAGGTATGCTGTAACACGGCTCTATTTACAGCGTCTATATTCATATCCAGTATTGAAGATTTGGATGTGTTTACTTTGTAAAATGAAATTTTGCTGAAAGAAGATAATAATTTTTGTACTTCTGTTAGGGATGTAGATGGATAAGTTATCATTAATATTACGTCATCAGCAAATAGACTAATTTTGTGTGTATGATCTCCTATAGTCACTCCCGAAATGTTTGGGTTAGATCTCACATTTTCTGCCAAAGGTTCCATTAATAGATTAAACAGTAGTGGGGATAAGGGGCAACCCTGTCTAGTCCCGTTAGATATAGAAAAACTATTGGATAGAAAATTAGAAGCTAGAACTTTTGCATTTGGAGAGGAGTACAAAGCTAAAATTGAATTTAGGATAAAGCCCTTAAATCCAAATTTTTCGAGGGTCAGGGATAAATAGGTCCAATTGATTCTATCGAATGCCTTCTCTGCATCTAAAGATAGAAGCAGAGAAGGCGTTCCTGTTAAATTAATATTATGAATGACGTTTATCAATCTTCTGGTCGCATCAGAAGCTTGTCGGCCCTTGGTGAACCCAGTTTGATCAAAATGCACCAATTTAGGGATCAAATTCATGAGTCGATTCGATATTGTTTTAGCAAATATCTTTACGTCAACGTTGAGCAAAGAGATAGGACGAAAATTTGAAGGTGAGGTTGGATCTTTACCGGGTTTGGGGAGAGTTAAAATTGTTGCAGATAGCATTTCCTGTGGAAATTTTGAAATAGATGCTGAATAATTGTAAATCTTTGTCATGTGTGGTATTAATAATTTTTTATTTAATTTAATGTATTCGTTAGTGAAGCCATCTGGACCAGGAGCTTTTGCTCTAGGAAGGGAATCGATAGTTCTAATTAGTTCTGAGTCGTTAAAGGGAGCATTAAGTAATCGTAGGTCACTGTCTGAGAGCGAGGGCAAATTTATTTTGGAAAGAAATGAAGTAATGTCATCGATAGTAGGTTGATGTGTATTGCTATCTCTTTTAAGATTATAAAGCTTGTCATAGAATTGTCCAAATTCGTCAGCAATCTTCTGAGGATGCACTATTTTGGTTTTAGTGGCAGGATCATATAGGTAGGGAATCAGAGTTTTATTTCTGTATCCTTTAATCCTATTAGCTAACATTTTGCCAGCCTTGTTATTGGTTGCATACGAATTCGCCTTTAGTCTCCTAAGTTTGCTATCATAGGAGTCTAAGAGCATCGAGCGTAGTTCATGTCTCAATTTAAAAATATCCATTTGAAGCAATTGAGAAGGATTACTTTTATTTAATGCATCGAGACACTTCAATTTTTCAGTTATCTCTACAAATTTTTCATTTCTTTTTTTCTTGGCTCTTGAACCTAACTGGATGAAAATCCCTCTAATAAATGATTTGTGTGCATTCCACAATACTGTCGGGTCTGACACAGATCCCTCATTATCCATGAAAAACTCTTTAATTTTTTGTTGGATAATATCAACATTTTCTTGTTGTTGCAGTAGAAAATTATTTACTCGCCATATATACGCTCCCTTTTGGCAATTAGAATCTTTAACTGTGATGCTAATAGGAGCGTGATCAGACCATGTAACACTATGTATGTGGGATTCAGATATGTTTTGGAGAAGCCATTTGTCAGATATAAATAAGTCTATACGTGTGTATGTATTATGGCAAGGTGAGTGAAAGGTGTAATCCTTCTCCGACGCATGGTGGCATCTCCATATGTCATACAATCCATTATCTGATAAAAATTTCGATAAAGGGGAAACAAATCTTTTAGCACCTGAAGATGAGTCTATAAGTGTGTCTGGAACCATATTGAAATCTCCACAAATTAAGAGTTGTCCCTGTTGTATATCTTTTGATTTCTTTACAATTTTCTTAAAAAATTTTACTTGTTTAGTATTAGGTGCATATATGTTTACAATAGTGTATGTTTTGTTGTTCAATGTACAAACAATTATAATAAATCTGCCATTAGGGTCAACAACTGAGTGTAGCATATTGAAGGTCACTGTATTTCTAATTGCCACTAATACACCTCTTTGTTTACATTTATAATCTGCTCTAAAAATGTTAGGGAAGCTATGATGTGTACATGCTACTTCGTTTGGGGTGAAATGAGTCTCCTGCGCACAAACAATATCATAACCTCCCGTTAACGCAGTCTTCCATAATGAGGATCTTTTTGCCGGGTGATTTAGGCCATTAGCATTTATCGATAAGAATTTTATAGACATGTTGATATTAGATAAATATCAAACTATAAATACTTACAGACGATGGATGACTTGGTGTAGATAAAAGGTCAATCAAAAAGTCGATGGTAGGAATATTACAGACAAATAAGAATCTTACCCGGATAATGTAGAAGGGTATTTGTTGTGAAACTAAGTAAAAAAATAAATAAAAATAAATAAATAAATAAATAAATAAATAAATAAATAAATAAAATCAATAAATAATGAAACAAATATATAAATAAAAATAAATAAATAGATAATATATATATATAGGATTAAATAAGTAAATAAATAAATAAATAAATATATATAATATAAATAAATTATTAAATAAAATTAAATAAATAAAATAAATTTATAATAATTTAAAAATATTTAAAATTATTTAAAAATAAAAATAAAACGTAATATTTGAATCAATTTAAATGAAATAAAAGCAAATATAGGCACTTATCAAGATATTACTCCTGATAGGACCTATAGTAGTCGGATATTCTTATCCGACTCAGTGAAGGGGAAAGTTCAGAAAACTCCTGTCTGATGAGGATATAAAAACTCATCAGACATCTTGGGTTATTAGTAGTTGTTTCAAAGAAAACATTAAAGGCATGTAAGGAGGAAAATA
Source organism: Rana temporaria (assembly GCF_905171775.1). Lineage (NCBI taxonomy): Eukaryota > Metazoa > Chordata > Amphibia > Anura > Ranidae > Rana > Rana temporaria. The sequence continues at coordinate 454,813,145 of NC_053490.1, read as the reverse complement.
AGGCAGAAACAAAGTAAATCTTTCTCTTCAGTATTATTCCTTTTAGTTCCTTGTTGGTAGAGTGTATCCTTCTCTTATATTACTGAATCTTCCTGTTCCATTGTTGTGTCTTTGTTCTGTAGGAGAAATTATTGGTACAATTCCCCATGAATGTAGTAGTCTCAGTCCTTCATGTTGTGAAGATATTGCTGTAGTCATTTCATCTTTTGTTATGAGTAAAGTTGCTGGGTGTTTCCACTTGTATTGTATCTTGTAATCAAAAAGAGTTTTTGTAACAATTTTAAGTTGCCTTCTTAGATAAAGAGTGTGCTGTGAGAGGTCAGCATAAATGTGAACATCCTTGTAAGGCTCTGGAAGTATCTTTAACATCCTTGCTTTGGTAAGCATTTTTTCTTTGGTAGTGAAAAAATGCACTTTCATTAGAATGTCTCTTGGAATAGATGGATCCAAATGTCTGGGTTTGGGTATTCTATGAATTCTATCAATCATACGTTCAATTTGCGGCAAGTCAGGAAGTAAGGTCATTATTAGGTCGTCAGCAAATTTAGGGAGCTCAGATGATATGACAGACTCAGAGACACCTCTCAGTTTTACGTTCTCTCTGCGCGATCTATCTTCCAAGTCTGCAAGTTTTGTTTTAATCCATATATTTTCTTCCATTCTATCTTTGCAATTTTCCACTATGTCATGAACTGTACCAGACTGGGTCTCCATTCTGTTTTCAATAGTATAAACTCTGTCTTTTAAATCTTTCACCTCTATAGAAACATTATGTAGCATGGATGATATGTTTGACATTAAAGACGATTGCAGCGATATAAGCATTTCTTTCATTGTGGTATCCATGACTGGTGTTCCAGATGTAGGGTAGTTAGTAATTGATGACGCATTATTGGGGCCTAATACGTATTGATTGACACCTGTCATGTCTGACATCTGATATTGTACTGCGTCATCAACTCTTCTCCTCGTCTTGGCAGGACTTTTTGAGGAAGGACTCATTAAAAATGAATTAGGGGATTCCTTTAGTGGAGTATCTGAAGATTGATGGGTATTTTCAGTGACAGGCAAATCAATACAGAGTGGTGAATTAGCAAGTGCGTCATTACCTTCTCCATAACCTGACACACCTCCCGCAGCTCCGGAAGGTTCAGCTAAAATTGCTGGCTTCTTACTTTGTTTTTGGTCTTTTCTTTTCCGCTGCGATAGCGAGTCCATCTTTATGAATATACCGGTACTTTCTTTTCCTCCGAAAGACGCGGTGATTGTGATCGTTTTGCCGTCTAACCCGACGGTCTGAAGGAGCAATCTCTTAGGCGGCCATCCTGGTCGCGCGCAAGCCACGCCCCCCTCAATGAATTGCTCTTTACAGATCTAGCGTACTGATCTTGTGCCTATCTGTGGTTATTGGACCAGCGTGACTTATTTTAAAATGATCAGTACATGAACAGTCAAGTATTCCTGACTATATTTACAGTAATTACAGGCCATAACCAGCTTGTCCTGTAAGAAGCTTGGTCATCTGTGGTGCACTGCTTTACTGGTGGTTGGTTGCAGGCCCATTGTCTAGCTTGACTACATTCTGATGCCTGTGCCCTCCTTCTCACTTTCTCTGATGTCTTCTTATATGACCTTGTCTTTGCCTTTGCTTTATATGACCCATCACCACAACATGCACATCACTGTGATACTTTAGTGCCCATTCACCTTTTTGTTGTCTTCAAAAGAGCATCTTACTTCTGGCAATTGTTGACCACTGTATACTATAGTTAGACTCTTGGATGTGCTTATTTAGCCTTCCTTGCTGATCTCATAATGCCCACACAGAGTTTGTTGAACTACCCTGACCTTTCCTTTGACTAAAACTCTGTAAATGCTTGTACTACTTGCACCCATAAAAAAAAAAAAGAAGACATTTTCCAATTGGTCTTTCCCATTTCGAACAAATCCTGACAAAACGTAGGTTTGGAATTTATTTCTAATTTGCCACTCTGTAAGAGACAGGATTCGAACAAATCCTGACAAAACGTACGGTAGGTTTGGAATTTATTTCTAATTAGCCACTCTGTAAGACACATGCTGGTCTCTGGGTCATTTCTGACTGTTTCAGTATAATAGCTTGCTTTGTTCTTCTCCTGAAAATACCATTGGCCCAATATTTTTGGATTGTGGGTGTCGGTTTTTACCAATTTTTAAAGAGCCCTTGGCTCCATGACAGGTTTCCCTATCACAGCACCGAGAGATTAATAAGAAGCCAGTGAGAACAAATTATTGCCATGAGCAGTACACCCATAACAGTGTGGTAGAATCAGTCTGTCTGAGAGGGCAAAAGATTTGGCCTTTGCAGAGGTCACATTCAATAATGCTGTGCCTGACTATGCAGGGGTCTCCCTCAGGTTCACAGCTGTGCCATCTTCCAGCCCTGGTTTTATCATACTGTCTAGGGCTGGTGTCTTGTAACTGGTCAGTGGCCATCTTTGTCACAGCCAATCTGCTATCAGGGACATTTTAAAAGTCCAGGATGAGAATTGCTCTGCATTAGAGCAATGCACCTAACTGCCAATAGCGGGACCACCCAGTGCCTCTAAATAATCCCCATTGTTCCTGTATGCTACTATTTCCTCCAGTGGCTATTCTGTGTCAGTGATCTTCAATGTTCTTCTCTCAGCTGACTTCAGTGTCTCCATGTGTATTTCTGTCTGCAATCCAAATCCCACTACCTGTACCTGTGACTTTCTTATGTACCTCAGCCAGAACCCAGCCTTTCTGCATCTCTACAGATATGATTCTTTGTGCATTTCAGCCTGACAAAAATTAGCATCACCTGTGCACTGCGAGCCTGCAGCATGCTTCAGTGTTTCCAGGTACACTCCCAGCCATCTTACTGCTTGGTCTCCCTGTGTACACCAGCCTGTTTCTATTGAACCCCAAGCATACCTACCAGCTTCCAGTGTCACTGTTATCCCATGCCAGTCTACTGATTCAATGACCCCGAGTACTTTTCCTAGATTCCAAGGATGTCGTCAAAGCTTGCACCAGTGGCCAAATCTTCTTTCTACACCCCTCCTATTCTGGCCAATGTTTAAAGCGTAACTCTACTTTCGATGAGAAAAAAAAACATTCTCCTTTGGATGATCTATGTACTGTACATTGTAAGTACTATAACAACTTTTGTTGCAGATTTCTACCTTTTGTTACTCTGAAGAAATCCATGTGTGTTTGTCTGTGCCTATGTACTGAGTAGATCTAATGGGAGTGGTTTCATAATTAACTGTCAAGTGTGCCCTAATGAGAAAATCTTCTGGGCCTGCATTAGACGTTCTCCTATTAAAAGTATCTCTTCAAAAATGAATTTTTGTTGCATGGCATGCCTGAAATCTGACTTGTATTTAGGTAGGCCACCCCCGGGAGGGCAACGTGGTTCCTACCAATCCTCACACAGACAGGGTGGTAATGGGAGGGGAGGACCACAATTCCAACAGACACCTAGGCCACCACGATTCCCTTGGAGACTGGGGCATGTGGCTAATGGTAATTGTGGTCAGGGTCAAGGCCATGGTAATTCTGGGCCCAGTCAATTGTGCCCCCCTTACATGCAGAATCAGGCCCAGGCAGGAGGTGTCTATAGAAATGGTCCACCTCCTTTTTATAATTCCAATCAAGACTGGACACAAGGGTACAATTATGGCCCTTTACATGGACCTAGGTCTAATTATATGGAGAAATCAGGCTTTGTACCCTATCATTTTGAGCCTCAGGGCCCATCTGAGCGAAGAAATTATTGGGAATACAACATAGATACTTCTAATAATTTCTTCCCACTCAGTGATTGGGATGGACCTGTGTCTGATTATGAACAGGGCAAGAATGATAATTTCAACCAAACACAATATTTGAACCTCGGCAATCCTGAGATTTGTGATAGCCCATGTCAATACAATCAGGATGGACAACATTGGGGTTTTTACAAACCCAATCAGGGTATCAAACGGTCGGGAGATGTAAGAGAGGAACCAGAGGGGGCAAACGGGTACGAGCAAAAAATAAAAAACTATGGGAACGGGGGTATTCAATCTAAGTTCTGAGAAATTAGTATTGGACAAGGGGTTGAAATTAGCCCCCCCGTAGGTTAAATAAGTTCCAAACCTATATGGATACAGTATCTTTGATAGAGGATCTCACCTGCTGGTGGTAATGCCTGATCCATGGGTCGTAGTACCGGCGTCCACCAGCGGGTGTATTCCGGCAGTGTGGGGTAGACAGCACCTCCTTCGCTTAGCTATCACATGAGGACAATCACTGCAGTCCTATAAATACCCGGCGAGCCCTCACATGCTCGCCTTGTTATCTCTCTCTCCCTGACCTTGAGCCCACGATCCTGACTTTGAGCCTGCATCTTACCTGACCGGATCCGACCTGATCCCTATCCCGAGCCCATCCTGTACCTGTCCCCCCTGTTACCTAATTACTTTGGATCCCTGCTCTGCAGCCTATCCATCTGTCCTCTCCCTGTTCCTGTTGGTCTCCCGTCCTTACCCTTGTGTATGACCTCGGCCTGGCTTTTACTACGATTCTGGTATCTCCCATTATTGTACATATTGTCTAAAGTTATCTTTCGGTCACTTTTTATTGGTTGATTTATTGCACTGTGTCTTGTTGGAGGTGGTTGTGTGTTTGTTCACTTATCTTAATGAATTATTATATTTTCACCTACATGCGTTTTTGGTCTTTCCAGACAATGCCATTGCTGAGCCTATCATCTACTAGGACCCCCAGGTCCTTTTCTATCCTAGATTCTGCCAGAGGTTCACCCCCTAGATTGCATTCATATTTTTGCCACCCAAATGCATTATTTAACATTTATCTACATTAATCCTCATTTGCCATGTAGTTGCCCACCCCATTCATTTGTTCAGATCTTCTTGCAAGGTTTTCACATCCAACTCTGATAGCTTAGTGCTATCAGAGTTTGAGCTGTTTACCCCATCCTCCAGGTCGTTTATGAACAAATTAAACAGGATTGGTCCCAGCAGAGAACCCTGGGGGACCCCCACTTGCCACCCCTGACCATTCCGAGTATTCCCCATTTATCACCACCCTCTGAACTCGCCCTGGTAGCCACTTTTCAATCCATATACTCACCCTATGGTCCATGCCAACGGATCTTACTTTGTTTAGTAAACGTTTATGTGAAATGATTTTGCAAAATCCAGATACACTACGTCTATGGGCCTTCGATTATCTAGAAGGCTAATAGATTGGTTTGACAAAACGATTCTTCAGGAATCCATGTTTAATCACAAGTAGAGTATAAAGGTAAATATACAGATCAGTGTCACTGAGACTAGGTGACAGGTAATTGGGCTGTTGGAGTCCGGTGTAGTTCATGTGGCACAGGCTCAGAAATGCAGCACAAAAGGGATAAAAGTTAAAGAATAATGTACAGTGGAAAAAACTAAAGCCCTGTGCCACACAATCTAAAGATCTAAACTATTGTCTGTGTGGAGAAGTCTCGTTCATCACAGAGAGCACTGGCTTAACTTCAAACCTGTGTTTCGGCATATGCCTCTGGTAGCCTGTAAGGGCATGAGTGTGCACTCCTCCCCGTCAATATTCTGGCACCGTCCACAACATGTATTCTCAGGGTTTAAAGAGGAGAGGGAGGATGTGAAATATAAGTATTATGCCATCTTTTTAATCTAGATATGTTTCTAATCTGCACTTGCAGATAGCAGCTAGAACGTTATTATTGTCCATAGCCAACAGGTCCACATTCTTTTACTCTCCTTTTAAAATAATCATCAGTGCTTTCTGGGTCATGTTTGAGCACTTTAAAATGGTGAATAATGTATAATATCTGACATAAGAAAAAAATAAAACTGTAGTAGAGTGAATGAGCGGTGGGATGTCACAGACACTGTTAATGCAGATAAATTGAAGTCAACTTTTTCCATATAACATGGCAGCAAGGTCACAGAAGATAGGAGAAGAATAAATATTGTTTTAGCAGGCACTCTTTCAACTCTCTTTTCCAATGCACACTTTGTCCTTTGTGTAAGTGGAGCTCAAAAGAAATACAGATCTGTTTTTGGCGTACGGTTTTGTCTTCTGGGGATTTCGTAGTATTGGCGCTCAAGAGATGAATGAAATACATATTAAATTTTCATTCTCTAGGACATAAATGGGAAATTCATGCTTTCTGTGGGATGATAAGTACAATGTAAAGCAATTTATTCTGCCTGAATATTCAAAAGCATTAGTGATAATTACCTTTAATTGAAATTGGTTGTCATTCATAAGCACTTTTTAGGAAATGTGACCTTTCTTAAGAATATACAGTATTATCTAAGCACAAAAATAGGACTCATTCAGTAGATCTTCTTGTAAAGTTAATGACAACGTTCTTGACTTCAGGTTTCTTATTTGAGATGTTAATCTTCAGACTACAGTAGAATAGATGGTATTTCATTCTCAGCAGCAGAGTAAAAACAGCCCTTATCTAAATCTTTTTTTTTTTTATTATAAGGTCATTTCATCTTGACACCATCTTACTTAAGATATGTTCTAACCTAACATAAATCCATATTAGATGTCTTGAAGGTTTTCTTTTTTATAAGATTGTTATACTGCACATTGTTAGCTATACAAACCTTGGCTGGTATATCAGATATTGAAAAAAGTGTTGAAATGTATTGTCTGTATGTAATGTTGAAATGTATTGTCTACGATAGAGTAGTGAATCCTATGCAAGCATGGGGAGGACATACATCCTTCATGATGATATCTTTGCTAGAAACTGAAGCCATGGCCCAAAACGGCAAGATCTAACCTCTAAACCACTGCGCTGCCTCTGAAGAAAAATTAGACACCTGAAACGCATCATTTTGTCCTATAGGGCGTCTATAGTCTAATTTGTCTTCTTGTCTCTTTTTGTCTTATTTTATTGTATTTATTGGCTGATATACTTTAAATATTTGCAGCCTCAGTCATTAATATTGCATACTGATAGGATACTTCTGGATCCTATAAACTCTAGTCCTAGCTATCACTTTATTATTGTTAATCTTACCTTATTATTATTACCGACACTCCTTATTCAGCCACACCCAGATTCTGCGCCGGGAACAATGTATATATAAAAGTGAACCAACACAGGTTAGATCTACACACTGTTCAGTTTTATTTTTCCGCATACAGAATATGTATAGTATACATTCAAGACATAGCCCACCCATGGGATATTACCAATCCAAGCCATGCCAAACACCTCCCTCATGTACATACAGTTATTCATAGCATTTCTTGCCTGTCAATGTTCAGACAGTTTTAAAACAGCTTTTATAACAATACACAGGGTATCACATCACTTTGACCCATGTGCTAGTTCTGTGTGTAGCGGCTGGTTACTTTAGAGTACCGGTGCTTAGAGGGGGATCAGAGTGTAGTTAAACTCTGATCCAAATTGTTATGTTCAAAACAGGGCCTCTGTCTCAGCTTGGCTGTGCTGTGGGCTCATTCTGTTGTGCTGGGGTGTTCTTCCCACCCCAGTGCGGTAGGTGGCAGCGGTGGAGTCAAGGTTTGGGTGCTCTTTCCCAGCAGCCAATCGGGAGGGTTGAGCCTCGCTGTGCATGCTGGGGGAGGGTATTTATGGGGCAGACGCCATTGGTTCTGGGTCTTCTTCGTCCAGTGTAGCACCCACCTTTAGGGTGGCCACATCACGGTGCCCCAACATTATGGCCTACCTGGCCGGGGCGTGCGTGCCACGCGGTGTTCCTGGTTCTGAGACCATGTTGGTCCGGAACATTTGAGCAGCAACAGGGACCCAGTGATCGACCGGGTTCCCACTGTAACGGAACCCCAAATGGAACAGGGGTTAACGCCATTTAAGATTTTCCATTCCCGAAACCCAAGACAGCTATCAACACTCCACAGTCAGGCAAACAAATCCCAATAACGAGACACACAGCTCTGTTTGAGGTTCCAGACGAATAGACCCTTTATTGAGAAAATCAGGCTTTTATATACAGTTAGTAACCAAAATAAACAATGACCCAACTCCACCCACAACATTACGCAAGCAGCCCCAATATACATCTTTTTGGTAGACATCATGACTCCAGCTCTGACATAATTTACATGAGCTAATTAACGACAGCTGATAATTCAGACACCTGACCTTCAGGCTGTCTGCTAACTCACAATACACATTTATCATCAATAGACCTTCACACATCACTGAGTCAATTAGCACAAGCCATCCTAGATTCATTTACATCACACCAGACAGAGAGATGGCTCGAGTTGATGACATTAACACCTAACCGTATGTGTCCCCACATTATGAATGAGTCACTTTTTCAATTAACCTGTTGAGTTCAGAATCAACAAACAGCAATAGTTCAAGATATCCTGGAATATATTGTGAATTACAGACCCATGTTAAAGCAATCCAAGATATATTCTGAATGTCCATTATTTCCTGGCTCATACTTTGTAAGAGCTTCTGGGTTCCACGGGCCCTCCCGTTACACCCACCTTTGAGGATCCCAAGCGGTATAGCTGTACGGTGGGGAGTCTGTCTACGGAGCGCCAATGAGAGGCTGGTGGTCCAATAGGATTTTGATAAACCACCGGGGATCAAGGTAGCTGGACACCGAAGGATTGATCACCTTTTAGTCGGTACCTGGGTGTTCATTCAGGAGGGTCTGTGGCAGAGACTTTATCCTACAAAGGTTCAAGTGATACTCCGGCTGCCAGGTCAGTAAGAGAGGCCTGTCCCGGTTCACTAAACCCACTCAGGCAGGAGTGGTACAGAAGGTGTTATACATGGGAGCAGGACTGTTCCAAATACTACGCCTGAATCTGCTGTTCTCCTTCTTCTTGCAAACTCTATCCTTTTCATTACCAGTTCACTGTTTTTACCCGGCTGGGACATTCTTTTACTATTGCACCATTCACCCCTAGGAATTCGGAAGAGCCACGAGGTAAATGTGCCACCCAAAACAACCAGCAGCTCCTCCGGGGGTAATGCTACATGTGGTTAACACAAAACTAAACCAAGATTTCCATTTTCTCTATAGAAACATCTCTCTTAGAGCCGGTTCACACAGAGGCGACTTGGGATCCGACTTGAAGTCGCCCCAAGTCGCACGGTTGAGAAGGTCAATGTAAGTGAATGGAGCCGTCTTAATGTACACTACTGAAGTCGCTCCGACTTCAGAAAAGGTTCCTGTACTACTTCAATACGACTTGTAGGCAACTTGTACCCATTAATTTCAATGGAAGTCGCCTCCAAGTCGGATCCCCTGTTTTAACTGAAGCAACAATACAGGAAGAGAACATTTTTTCTCAGACAAACCCCTCCCTCCCCCCTCCCTCCCACAGAGCTGATTGTTGTTTTATTGGCCACTGGAAAGCAAGCCTCCTGTCCTGGAGGCGACTTGAAGTTGCCTTGTAAGTTTCCCTAAGTCGTGCTGTGGTGCGTGCTCAGGTTGTGTTCAGGTTGCCTCGCAAAGTTGCGGTCAGAGTCGTGTCGCCCCTGTGTGAACCGGCTCTTACTTCTAACTTCAAAGCAACAATATATTTAAAGAAGTACTGTAATAACCCAAAACAAGAAATATATATTAGGGAGGATCTTAACCACCTATTTCAACCAATTCTTTTGTGACAACTACAATCCCTTTTGCCCTAATATGCCTTTTAACATCAACCTGGATTACTCCTCCCACAAATGTGTCATTATCTTAAGCATGTAAAAAAATAGAGAACAATAAACATATCAGAATTAGTAGATATCAAGATCTCAGCTGTATAGCAATTGTCCATGAAAAATAAAGGAAAGGGGGTGTGACAGTCCATAAAAACAAGAGGGGTGGTGGGCATGACATTCTGTAGGTTAATGAAAATGAGTCCTCATCAAAAAATATAAAAAAAAAACACAAAAAGAGTCTCTTTGGTATGGCTTATGAATGTCCATAACATTTCCAGTATACAAAAAAAAAAAGAAATACAAGTCCACATTATTTCACTCATTAATTTAACTTACTAAACTTTTAAAATACCTCCAAGGATATGATTATGTACTCATGCATGTAATCAGAAGATTGTCCACCCCAAAAACTTGCCTCATTGTAAGGACAGAACTTGACATCCACAGGCAGACTGGAACTGATGCATGTGGGCTAGACTTGGGTCTTTGGGCTGGCATCTCAGATCTCTCTTTCTCGCAGTGTTCACTGGAACTCAGAACTCAGGCCTTGGGTTTGCATCATGGCTCCCCCTCAAGGCGTGATTCCCAGGAAAAAAATTCCAGGAGGAGTCCCACTTCAACCTTCAACTTCAAAAAGTAGAGGAAAGATCATACTGAAATTATGGCTTGGGCTCCTCCCAGGACCTCCTACGGCATTAGCACAACAAATATGAACAAAAATTTCCATGTAAAAGATTTGTTCAAGTAGCGGGCATCTAAATAGAGGCATGAATTGGGGGGGGGGATTATTTCTTCACGTGAATGGGGCTGGAGGGGGTGAATACTCATCAATTTGACTTAGGCGCTAGTTATGTGGCTAACACAAAACTAAACCAAGACTTCCATCTTCTCTATAGAAACATCTCTCTTACTTCTAACTTCAAAACAACAATATATTTAAATATATATATTTTATAGTAATCCAATGCATTTTTATAGCACTGATCGCTATAAAAATGCTAATGGTCCCAGAAATGTGTCAAAAGTGTCCGAAGTGTCCGCCATAATGTCGCAGTACCGAAAAAAACTGCTGATTGCCGCCATTACTAGTAAAAAAAAATATTAATGAAAATGCCATAAAAATACCCCCTATTTTGTAAACGCTATAACTTTTGCTCAAACCAATCAATAAACGCTTATTGCGATTCTTGTTTAGAAAAATATGTAGAAGAATACGTATTGGCCTAAACTGAGGGAGAAAAAATGTTTTTTTTATATATTTTTGGGGGATATTTATTATAGCAAAAAGTAAAAAATATAATTTTTTTTCAAAATTGTCACTCTATTTTTGTTTATAGTGCAAAAACTAAAAACCGCAGAGGTGAGCAAATACCTCCAAAAGAAAGCTCTATTTGTGGGAAAAAAAGGACGCTAATTTTGTTTGGGAGACACGTCGCACGACCGCGCAATTGTCAGTTAAAGCGACGCAGTGCCGAATCGCAAAACGTACTCTGGTCTTTGGGCAGCAATATGGTCCGGGGGTTAAGTGGTTAATGGACCTCAATCTATATCTTAGTATGAGGTATTTCAATTTTCAATAGTCAACTTTTACTTTGTTTCACTCAGTTGTATATTTATATTGTCATTTTCACAACTTGGCTCACAATTAGTCACCACTGAACAACTATTCTTGTTCATACCAATTATGCTTAGCTTTCCTCGATACACTATTGATTTTCACCATTCACTACATTAATTTCCACAAAGTCCCATATTGATTGAATTTACCCATCTAATCCAACCACTACACCAGAACCACATCCACCTTGCTTGTTCTCCTGCATTGGCTGACATCTTCTGGTGCGCCTCCACAGCTCCTGGTAATGTTTCCTTCTGGGTGATCCACGACCTTCGGTGCCATACCACTTTCATGTAGACACCCTGTAAGTAACATGCCCTTGAGGGATTTTTATTTTTCACCTCACTTATCATTATTGCCCATCTATTTGGGTTTTAACCACTTAACCCCCGGACCATATTGCTGACCAAAGACCAGAGCACTTTTTGCGATTCGGGACTGCGTCGCTTTAACTGACAATTGCGCGGTCGTGCGACGTGGCTCCCAAACAAAATTGGCGTCCTTTTTTTCCCACAAATAGAGCTTTCTTTTGGTGGTATTTGATCACTTCTACGGTTTTTATTTTTTGCGCTATAAACAAAATTAGAGCGACAATTTTGAAAAAAATGAATATTTTTTACTTTTTGCTATAATAAATATCCCCCAAAAATATATAAAACAACTTTTTCTTCCTCGGTTTAAGACGATACGTATTCTTCTACATATTTTTCGTAAAAAAAAATCGCAATAAGCGTTTATTGATTGGTTTGCGCAAAAGTTATAGCGTTTACTAAATAGGGGGTATTTTTATGGCATTTTTATTAATATATTTGTTTTACTAGTAATGGCGGCGATCAGCGATTTTTTTCGGTACTGCGACATTATGGCGGACACTTCGGACACTTTTGACACTTTTTGGGACCATTGGCATTTTTATAGCAATCAGTGCTATAAAAATGCATTGGATTACTATAAAAATGCCACTGGCAGTGAAGGGGTTAACACTAGGGGGCAGGGAAGGGGTTAAGTATGTCCCTGTGTGTGTTCTTACTGTGGGGGGGGTGGCCTCACTAGGGGAAACACTGATCTTCTGTTCATACATTATATGAACAGAGGATCAGCATTTCTCTCCCTGACAGGACCGGGAGCTGTGTGACTGTTTACACACACAGCTCCCGGTCCCCGCTCTGTAACGAGTAATCGCGGGTGCCTGGCGGCGATTGCGCCCGCCGAGCACCCGCACGGGAGTCACGGACTGGCCGCAGAGAGAGTCGACGTAATATGACGGGCTCTCGCCCAGGAGAGCCGACCTGCCGCCGTAGAATGACGGCGGCTGGTCGGCAAGTAGTTAACCAACCAATTAAAATTATCCTTCTTATTATAGAATTCTGTTCACGTGCTTCGATCCTGAAGATTGTACACAGCCATGAAACGCATTGAGCTACAGATGCTGTGTACTTTGCTATGCCCTTTTTAACTATTGTATGTTTACCACCATTGATGATTGGTTACATGGGTGTTCCTATCTACTCATGGGATAAAACAATTAATTTTAGGTTAGGGATCCACTAGGCCCTATAATTGGGCACTATTGTGTAAATGTATATATGTGATCCATTGGACTTTGCATTACTGCCTGTATCAAACTGTTTATTACTTCTGTTGGGGTTTAAGAGAGGCCCCAGATTACATTGACTAATTGTAATACTTGTGTTTAAATATGGCTATTGTTTGAGTTTGTATCATTACCATGTGTGACTCGAATTGAGTCCTGATGTATTATTACCATAATGTACCCTGGTTATGAACTATTAAATATCTTGTACTCATTTCTATATATCTATTTTTTTCGTACCCACACATTTCATTTAAAGTCCCAATTCCCCTCTCCTTTTTCCTTCCTTCCCCATCCCCAATTTTTATTCACACTGTATGAATCATACCGATAACTAAAAGGGTTGGGCCAGACTGAATACACATATATAAACTGACAATGTGTGTCCGTATATGGCAAGGAATCTATAGTCAGTATACAGGAGCCATGATAGACACAGAATATAATTTTACTGGATTTTACTTATTCAACATTCAACAAATTTTTGTTAAAGTGCATTCAAAGGGATGCAAAATCAGAATGGACAGGCAGCATGTAATCTTATCCCAGACCAGCTGTCATCAGCTCACTCTGGCTCATATTTTATTGACTGTTTACTGTATAACTCAAACTAATCTAACAATTGCAGTAATTTCCTGTAGCTTCCCATTCTCATGTACTGTAATTGTGTTAAAATGTAGTACTGCCAGCAGATAGACTGCTAGGATGTGAGACCAATAAAGTTTTTTTTAAAGTATTTAAAAAATGACAGTAATCAGTAAAACACACATCTCTTTTCATAATCTTCGCAATTTCCTGAGTGTGTTGAATGAGTAAAAACAAGATAACTGTTACATAGCCTGGAAATATTGTACAGATTATTATTATAAATTAAAAAGTTAACTTACATGTAGAGGCGATATATCTAATGATGGGAATATGCGCTATAAAAGCATGAGAAAACTTTAATATTATGGTATAAAGTCGTTATAAAACCATGCTTTTAAAGTAATTAGTAAAATATTAAAAGCAATTCTCATGGCAATAAGTGTTACTTATGAAAATTAAATAAATGCTAGCAATATTTAACCATAATCAGTAATTAGTAGTCAAAACACAGCTAACTTGTCTCTAGGGTCTACTGAAGAGTTAATCAAGTTCCTACAGTAACATCCCTGGCATTAAATGGTATGACTCTCAAGTGTAGCTTCTGAATACTCAAAGTTCAGACTTAAAGCTGTACTCCCGTATTGCGTATTTTATATATATATATATATATATATATTTATACAGATGTGCTCATAAGTTTACATACCCTGGCAGAATTTATGATTTCTTGGCCATTTTTCAGAGAAAATAAATGATAACACAAAAACTTTTCTTTCACTCATGGTTAGTGTTGAAGCCATTTATTATCAATCAACTGTTTTTACTCTTTTTAAATCGTAATGGCAACAGAAACTACCCAAATGACCCTGATCAACAGTTTACATACCCTGGTAATTTTTACCTGATAACATGCACACAAGTTGACACAAAGGGGTTTTAATGGCTATTGAAGGTAACCATCCTCACCTGTGATCTGTTTGCTTGTAATTAGTGTGTGTGTATAAAAGGTCAATGAGTTTCTAGACTCCTGACAGACCCTTGCATCTTTCATCCAGTGCTGCATTGACGTTTATAGATTCTGAATCATGGGGAAAGCAAAATAATTGTCAAAGGATCTGCGGTAAAAGGTAGTTGAACTGTATAAAACAGGAAAGGGATAAAAAAAGATATCCAAGGAATTAAGAATGCCAATCAGCAGTGTTCAAACTCTAATCAAGAAGTGGAAAATGAAGGGTTCTGTTAAAACCAAACCACGTTCAGATAGACAAACTAAAATTTCAGCCACAACTGCCAGGAAAATTGTTCTAGAGGCAAAGAAAAACCCACAAATAACTACAGGTGAAATGCAGGACTCTCTAAAAACATGTGTTGTAGCTGTTTTAAGATGCACAATAAGAAGGCACTTGAAGAAAGATGGGCTGCATGGTCAAGTTGCCAGAAAAAAGCCATTACTACGCAAATGCCACAAAGTATCCCGCTTACAATACGCCAAACAGCACAGAGACAAGCCTCAAACCTTCTGGCACAAAATCATTTGGAGTGATGAGACCAAAATTTAGCTTTTTGACCACAACCATAAACACTTCATTTGAAGAGGACTCAACATGGCCTATGATGTAAGGTACACCATTCCTACTATAAAACAGGGAGGTGGATCGCTGATGTTTTGGGGATGTGTTAGCTACAAAGGCACAGGAAATTTGGTCAAACTTGATGGCAAGATGAATGCAGTATGTTATCAAAAAATACTGGAGGAACATTTGCATTCATCAGCCAGGAAGCTGCACATGGGACGTACTTGGACATTCCAACATGATAATGATCCAAAACACAAGGCCAAGTCAACCTGTCATGGGCTACAGCAGAATAAAGTGAAGGTTCTGGAGTGGCCATCTCAGTCTCCTGACCTCAATATCATTGAGGCACTCTGGGGAGATCTCAAATGTGCAGTTCATGCAAGACAGCCCAAAAAATTACAGGAACTGGAGGTTTTTGCCAAGAGGAATGGGCAGCTTTACCATCTGAAAAGATAAAGAGCCTCATCCACAAATAGCACAAAATACTTCAAGCTGTCATTGATGTTAAAAGGGGCAATACATGGTATTAAGAACTGGGGTATGTAAACTTTTGATAAGGGTCATTTGGGTAGTTTCTGTTGTCATTTCGATTTAAAAAGAGTAAACACAGTTGATTGATAATAAATGGTTTCAGCCAAACACTAACCATGAGTGAAAGAAATGTGTTTGTGTTATTATTCATATTCTCTGAAAAATGGCCAAGAAACCATAACTTCTGCCAGGGTATCTAAACTTATGAGCACAACTGTATACATGTATATACACTAGGGATAAGCTTTGAGTTCGAGTCAAACTCATGTTCGACTCGAACATTGCCTGTTCGCCTGCTCGGCGAACAACGAACAATTTCGGGTGTTCGCTGCAAATTCGCAAAAGCCGCGGAACACCCTGTTAAAGTCTATGGGAGAAATCTAAAGTGCTAATTTTAAAGGCTAATATGCAAGTTATTGTCCTAAAAAGTGTTTGGGGACCTGGGTCCTGCACCAGGGGACATGTATCAATGCAAAAAAAAGTTTTAAAAACTGCAGTTTTTTCGGGAGCAGTGAATTTAATAATGCTTAAGCTTATGCTTAAGTGAAACAATAAAAGTGAAATATTCCTTTAAATTTTGTACCATGGGGGGGGTGTAAAGTAAGCATGTGAAATAGCACATGTTTCCCGTACTTAGAACTGTCTCTGCACAAAGTGTAATTTCTGAAGGAAAAAAAGTCATTTAAAACCGGACTCGCGGCTATAATGAATTGTCGGCTCCCGGCAATTCAGAGAGAATTCATTCATAAAAAAAAAAAGCGTGGGGTCCCCCCAAATTCAATTACCAGGCCCTTATGGTCTGGTATGGATATTAAGGGGAACCCCGCCGTCAATTAAAAAAAATGATGTGGGGTTCCTCCCAAATATCCATTTCAGACCCTTCAGGTCTGGTGTGGATTTTAAGGGGAACTCCACCCCAAATAAAAAAAAAATGGCGTGGAGTTCCCCCAAAAATCCACACCAGACCCCTTATCCGAGCACGTAACCTGGCCGGTCGCAGAAAAGAGGGGGGGACAGAGAGCGCCCCCCTCTCCTGAACTATACCAGGCCACATTCCCTCAGCATGGGGAGGATGTCCCCATGTTGATGGGGACAAGGGCCTCATCCCCACAACCCTGGCCGGTGGTTTCGGGGGTCTGCAGGCGGGGGGCTTATCAGAATCTGGAAGACCCCTTTAATAAAGGGGACTCCCAGATCCTGGCCCCCCCTATGTGAATTGGTAATGGGGTACATTGTACCCCTACCATTTCACGAAGGAAGTGCAAATAGTTGTAAAAAAACACACACACACCGTGGAAAAAAGTCCTTTATTAAAAAAAAAAAAAAATTCAGTGGTGGTAATCTACTCGGTCCCGGCTCCCCGCTCCAACATTGTCGGTATCCAGCAATGGGTGATCTCCTCTCCGGTCCAGTGATGAGAAGATCGTCCAGGATCCAGAGCGCAGCATCGCCGGCCGCCTGTGTCCACCGGAGACAGCCCGGCGAATGACGCTGCTGAAGCTGTGACATTTCTTTTATAGGTGAGGCAGGGCCACCTGTCACGTGACCCCGTCCCCCTCTGAAGCACCCTCTGCTATGTCAGGCTTCCCCCTTGCGTCAGAGAGGCCGGGGTCACGTGACGGGTGGCCCTGCCTCACCAATATAAGAAATGTCACAGCTCCAGCAGCGTCATTCGCCGGGCTGTCTCCGGCGGTGGAGACAGGCAGGCGGCGATGCTGCGCTCTGGATCCCAGACAATCTTCTCATTGCTCGACCGGAGAGGATATCACCCGTCGCTGGATACTGACAATGTTGGAGTGGGGAGACAGCATCGCCGGCCGCTTGTCTCCACCGCTGGAGACAACCCGGCGAATGATGCTGTTAAAGCTGTGACATTTCTTATATTGGTGAGGCGGGGCCACCCGTCACGTGACCCCACCCCCTCTGATGCAAGGGGGAAGCCTGGGCTTCCCCAGTGACGTAGCAGAGGGTGCGTCAGAGGGGGCCGGGGTCACGTGACGGGTGGCCCCGCCTCACCAATATAAGAAATGTCACAGCTTCAGCAGCATCATTCGCCGGGCTGTCTCCGGCAGTGGAGACAGGCGGCTGGCGATGCTGCGCTCTGGATCCCGGACGATCTTCTCATCGCTGGGCCGGAGAGGAGATCACCCGTCGCTGGATACCGACAATGTTGGAGCCAGGACCGAGTGGATTACCACCGCTGGATTTTTTTTCCGACGGTGTGTGTGTGGCCTGCTACGGTTCAGGAGAGGGGGGGGGCGCTCTCTCGTCCCCCCTCTTTTCTGCGGCCAGGTTACGTGCTCAGATAAGGGGTCTGGTGTGGATTTTTGGGGGGACGCCATTTTTTTAAAATTTGGGGTGGAGTTCCCCTTAAAATCCACACCAGACCTGAAGGGTCTGGAATGTATATTTGGGGGGAACCCCACGTCATTTTATTTTTAAATTGACGGCGGGGTTCCCCTTAATATCCATACCAGACCTGAAGGGCCTTGTAATTGAATATGGGGGGACCCCACGCCTTTTTTTTTTATGAATGAATTCTCTCTGAATTGCCAGGAGCCGACAATTCATTATGGTCGCGAGTCAGTTTTAAATTACTTTTTTTCCTTCAGAAATGACACTTTGTGCAGAGACAGTTCTAAGTACGGGAAACATATGCTATTTCACAGGCTTACTTTACACCCCCCCTAGGTATGAAATTTAAAGGAATATTTCACTTTTATTGTTTCACTTTAAGCATTATTAAATTCACTGCTCCCGAAAAAACTGCAGTTTTTAAAACTTTTTTTGCATTGATACATGTCACCTGGGGCAGGACCCAGGTCCCCAAACACTTTTTAGGACAATAACTTGCATATTAGCCTTTAAAATTAGCACTTGAGATTTCAAACGTTCGAGTCCCATAGACTTTAACAGGGTTCTAAAGTTTGCACGAACGTTTGGTGTGTTCGCAGGTTCTGGTGCAAACCAAACAGGGGGGTGTTCGGCTCATCCCTAATATACACACACATTTGTGCTCAAAATTTGCACACCCTGGCAGAAATTGTGTAATTTTTGGCATTGTTCTTGAAAATATGACTGATCGTGATAAAAAACTGTCTTTTATTTAAGTATAGTGATCATATGAAGTAATTTATTATCACATAGTTGTTTGGCTCCTTCTTAAATCATAATGACAAGAAAACACCCAAAAGGCCCTGATCAAACATTTGCATACCCTGGATTGTTTTGGCCCTGATCAAAAGTTTACATACCCTGGATTGCTTTGGCCCTGATCAAAAGTTTACATACCCTGGATAGTACAGACACACAAGGTGAAGCACACAGGTTAAAATTGAAATTGAAAGTTAATATTCCACATCTGTTGCTTTTTAAATTGCAACTAGTTTCTGTGTATAAATAGTCAATGTTTGTTAGCTCTCACATGGATGCACTGAGCAAGCTAAAGAACTGTCAAAAGACCTGCGTAACAAGTTAATAAAACTTTTTAGAGGTGGAAAAGGATACAAAAAGATATCCAAAGCATTCAATATGCTAGTCAGTACTGTTCAATTACTTTTTAAGAAATGGAAAGTTTGGGGATCTCTTGATACCAAGGCAAGGTCAGGTAGACCAAGAAAGATTGCAGCCACAACTGACAGAAAAATAGTTCAGGATACAAAGAAAAAAAACACAGGTAACTTCAAAAGAAATACAGGCTGATCTGGAAAAAGTCAGATACGACCAAAAATACGACCATACAAAAATTAGCTGCATGGTTGAGTTGCCTATACTGCTCCCATGCTACAAATAAGTCTAATTACAATATGCCCAATAACTGCTTGACATGCCTCACAGCTTCTGGTACACTATAATCTGAAGTGATGAGACCAAAATAGAGCTTTATGGTCACAACCAAAAACACTATGTTTGGAGAGGGGTTAACCAGGCCTATAACAACAAGAATACCATACCCACTGTGAAGTATGGGTGCGACTCACTGATGTTTTGGGGGTGTGAGCACTAAAGACTCAGGGAATCTTGTGAAAATGTATGGCAAGATGAATGCAGCATGTTATCAGAAAATATTGGAAGACAATTTCCATTCTTCTGCACAAAAGCTGCACATGGGATGCTTTTGAACCTTCCAGTACGACAATGACCCTAAGCACAAGGCCAAGTGATCCTGGGGAGATCTCAAATGTGCGGTCCATGCAAGAATATACCTGACAAAAGATTTTTAATTCTCTTTAAGTAGTCTTGTGATCTAGACAGTCATATAAAGAGAAGAATTTCAGCGCTCCAAATTTGTGATGCTCCTTCTACTGGCCAGTAGGGATCGATACTGGATCCCGCCGAGCGACATCAGAGTACCCCAGGACGTTTTTATCTTTGATGGGCATCTTCACCCTATGGACCTGTAAGTGTACACCTTACACAAAATGTACTGAAACCAGTAGGTTCAATTGCCCCCCCCCTATCTTACCTTTTCACTTGTTATCTAGGCACCCCGCCAAACAGAAAAGACAAGCCTTCAAGGCCTGAGACTTTCTGGAAAAAAATACTGCTCTTAAGCAATATGACCTAGTCTGTGGCCTGCCACTGCCTGCAATTGGATACTGGAGAAACAGCAATACACAGATGAGATCATCACTCTGCTCCCTTCTACTTTCACAAAGTTCCTAAGTTAAGATGGATGGCAATGGATTTGAGTCTGATTGGTTCAGAGTATTGCTTCTCTCTCCATCCCATTATGAGTGCTGCTGTGCATAAGATTGCAATTATAACTACCGGTAATATAAAAATGGATTCAGGTACTTATGCTAGTTCTGTGTAAAAATATATTCATTTTTTATTTTTTTAAAACCATCACTGAATTAAATGGCTGATTTTTATATCTACATTTAAAGGCAGATTATAGTGTAAAAAAATGCATTTTAAAGCACACAATTATGTTTTTATATGTGTTCTTGACTTTCCAAATTTTCCTCGTTATAGTATTTTTAATACACAAATTGTCAGATTCTTCTTGTGCTGGCTATCTGTAGCTTAGGGGACATGGTCACCATCCCTGCTAAATAACTGCTGATGAATGAATGTAGGCCAAGATTCGACAAGATCTGGAGATCCTGGAGAGAGTTTAAGGAAACAGAAATTTTAATGAATGTTTCAGGACACTAGGAGGGTATAGGTTCTGGCCCTTTCCTATTCCCCCCTTAAATTTTAGTTTAATTTAATTAAATTTTTTTATGCACAGGTCACTTTGTAACTGCACCTCGGAGAATACTGATTTTCGTATTCTAGATTTTTATATTCAACATATAATTTCACTCTTTTCCCCCCTTATTTCCATCACCTCTTTTTTCTTTTTTTTAATGTAGCCTAGGCCCTTACATATAATTAGATTAGATGCTGGCTTAGTAATAATATAAACGATATATATGAAACACTTAACACTAGTGCACCTTAGAGATTACAGATTCTGGTATCTAGATCCTAAACACAATCACACATTTTCTTTTTAAACTTTTTTTTTTTCTTCTTCTCTTCTTCTTCTTCCTTAGGCTTAGACCGCATTACACGGGTACTATAGAGCGTTCTGACACTAGAATTCTAGGGCCAAATTCTCAAAAAGTCTGCGTAACTTAAATTTCAGCAGTTAAGTTACACTGACTTAACATTTCTACCTAAGTGCCCGATCGTCAAAGCACTTAGGTAGAAATTTCAGGCCGTGTAACTTAAGTGCCGCCGTCGTAAGGCGGTCCTCCTCTCCTGGGGGCGTTTTAAATTTAAATGAGGCGCGCTCCCGCGCCGGCCGTACTGCGCATGCGTGTGACGTAATTTTCCCGACGTGCAGCGCGCGAACGTAATTAACGCCGGGCGGCTTTGAGAATTTCGACGGGACACTAAAGTTGCGACGGGTGAAAAAAAAAGACGCGCCGGGAAAACAAATAATTATAAAAAAAAATGACAGCGTCGCTCAGCATGCATTCCTGAGAGGGAGAACTCCATGCCAATTTTCAAAGAAAAAAACGGCATGGGTTCCCCCTCCAGGAGCATACCAGGCCCTTAGGTCTGGTATGGGTTGTAAGGAGACCCCCCCACGCCGAAAAATTGACGTAGGGGGTCCCCCTACAATCCATACCAGACCCGTATCCAAAGCACGCTACCCGGCCGGTCAGGAATGGGAGTGGGGACGAGCGAGCGTCCCCCCCCCTCCTGAGCCGTGCCAGGCCGCATGCCCTCAACATGGGGGGGTTGGGTGCTCTGGGGCAGGGGGGCGCACTGCGGGCCCCCCCACCCCAGAGCACCCTGTCCCCATGTCGATGAGGACAGGACCTCTTCCCGACAACCCTTGCCATTGGTTGTCGGGGTCTGCGGGCGGGGGGCTTATCGGAATCTGGGAGTCCCCTTTAATAAGGGGGCCCCCAGATACCGGCCCCCCACCCTAAGTGAATGGATATGGGGTACATCGTACCCCTATCCATTCACCTGGAGGCAAAAAGTAAAAGTTAGTAAACACACAACACAAGGCTTTTTAAAATAATTTATTATTCTGCTCCGGATGCCCCCCCCTGTCTTCGTTATTAGCTCAATTACCAGGGGGGGCTTCTTCTTCCACTCTCCGGGGGTCTTCTCCGCTCTCCGGGGGGTTTCTTCTTCCGCTCTCCGGGGGGGGCTTCTCCGGACTCCGGGGGGCTTCTTCCATCTTCTCCCCTCTTCCGCTGTTGACTCGGCGAACCCCGGTTCTTCTGCAGCTGTCCGGTGCCTTCTCCTTCAGCGCTGGCTGCCTGCTATGTTTGTGTGTTAGCTCAATTAGTAACAGGCAGCCGGCGCGGTCTTCTGTGACGTCAGGGTCTTCTGTTCTTCTCTCTTCCGATGTTGACTCGTCGCCTGTTGTCGCTGTAATGATGGAAGCGCGCCTTGCATCCCATTTATATAGGCATCACCGTCCCATCATGCTCCGGTAGGTACCCACGTGGTGGGTGCACGTGGGTAGGCACCCACCACGTGGGTACCTGCCGGAGCATGATGGGACGGTGATGCCTATATAAATGGGATGCAAGGCGCGCTTCCATCATTACAGCGACAACAGGCGACGAGTCAACATCGGAAGAGAGAAGAACAGAAGACCCTGACGTCACAGAAGACCGCGCCGGCTGCCTGTTACTAATTGAGCTAACACACAAACATAGCAGGCAGCCAGCGCTGAAGAAGAAGGCACCGGAGAGCTGCAGAAGAACCGGGGTTCGCCGAGTCAACAGCGGAAGAGGGGAGAAGATGGAAGAAGCCCCCCGGAGTCCGGAGAAGCCCCCCCCGGAGAGCGGAAGAAGAAACCCCCCGGAGAGCGGAGAAGACCCCCGGAGAGTGGAAGAAGAAGCCCCCCCTGGTAATTGAGCTAATAACGAAGACAGGGGGGGCATCCGGAGCAGAATAATAAATTATTTTAAAAAGCCTTGTGTTGTGTGTTTACTAACTTTTACTTTTTGCCTCCAGGTGAATGGATAGGGGTACGATGTACCCCATATCCATTCACTTAGGGTGGGGGGCCGGTATCTGGGGGCCCCCTTATTAAAGGGGACTCCCAGATTCCGATAAGCCCCCGCCCGCAGACCCCGACAACCAATGGCAAGGGTTGTCGGGAAGAGGTCCTGTCCTCATCTACATGGGGACAGGGTGCTCTGGGGTGGGGGGGCCCGCAGTGCGCCCCCCTGCCCCAGAGCACCCAACCCCCCCATGTTGAGGGCATGCGGCCTGGCACGGCTCAGGAGGGGGGGGGACGCTCGCTCGTCCCCACTCCCATTCCTGACCGGCCGGGTAGCGTGCTTTGGATACGGGTCTGGTATGGATTGTAGGGGGACCCCCTACATCAATTTTTCGGCGTGGGGGGGGTCTCCTTACAACCCATACCAGACCTAAGGGCCTGGTATGCTCCTGGGGGGGGAACCCATGCCGGTTTTGAATTTAAAAATTGCCGTGGAGTTCTCCCTCAGGAATGCATACCAAATGCCGTCGCTGGAACGGGCCTTTACAATGTGTGACTAACTTTCCACATTATAAAACCAGCCCTAGTTTTGCGCAGGCAAATTCGGAACTTACGCAGAAATCACAGTGCTGAAATGCTTTGAAAATCTGCTTAAGTCCTCATTTGCATACGCAAAGCTGCATTTCAATGAGAAATGCCCCCAGTGGCGGATGCGGTACTGCATCCTAAAATCTGACCGTGTAAGTGTCTTACACATGTCAGATTTTCTGCCTAACTTTGGAAAAAGCCTTTTGAGAATCGTTTCCAAAGTTAGGCACAGGGATACGCAGGCTGAACAGCAGTTAAGTCTGCGTATCTCTTTTGAGAATCAGGCCCCTAGATCTTAAACGTATAATTCATAATGTTTTCACTTCTAATCCCCCCTTTTTTTTTTTTAGATTAACTTATATGTGCACCTCAGAGAACACTGATTTTAGTATTTTAGATTCTAACACAAATATATAATTTTTTTTTTCTTCTTCTTCTTCTTCTTAGGCATAGGTTACGTTACACAGGTATATTAGAGAATTCTGATTCTAGTAAATCTAGATCTTAAACACATAATGAATAGTTTTTCCCCTATCTCTTTTTTCTCTCCTTTTTTTTCCCCCCCTACACCATGCACCTCCAGTGTCCCTGACCTCTCTAGACCATAGAGTATATTAATGGGATGAGAACTTTTCTTTTTTACATAGGGAGTATATTGACACTGTTTATGTTTGTTTATGTATATGTATGTAGGAATGTTTAAAGTATTTATATATTAATTGTACGAAATGTACTGTAACGGAAAAGATTAATAAAGAAAACTTGTAACAAAAATAACAAGAGGAAAATAACTGCTGATTCATAATTTTCCATGTACAAGATCTAGCTTTCCATCAGATTTAGCAGCCTGACAGATTTCCATTGATATAGGAGCAAAAACAAGGTATATTTACAGTAAAAAGGATTCATTTAGTGCCGGTTCACACTGGGGTGGCTTCAAAGTCGCACGTACACTGTGACTTAAGCACAAGTTTGCAAACAACTTCTGTAATCGAAGTCAATACAAGTCGCTCTGAAGTCGTCCCCAAAAGGTAAGGAACTTCTTAAGGTATGCAGTTAACACTCCCTTCACAGGACCGGTATGTTAGACATGTTATCAAAAACATTACCCAATAATGGCTAGTTATCGTCATTCATTAACCAGGCATGTGTATAAAAAGGAACCCAATCGCTCATTGCTCAATTTCCCAGCATAAGAAATGTATTAAAAGAACAGTATTCTACTCACAAGTAAAATTAATACATCAAGCATTCAGAATGTAGTGATCGCTGTCATGTCAGTGGTAGTCTATCCCTCCACAGTTAGAATCACTCCCTAGGACGCACTTAACCCCTTGATCGCCCCCTAGTGTTTAACCCCTTATCTGCCAGTGTCATAATAATCAGTGCATTTTTATAGCACTGATCGCTGTATAAATGACAATGGTCGCAAAATAGTGTCTAAAGTGTCTGATGTGTCCGCCGCAATGTCGCAGTCACGATAAAAATTGCAGATCGCCGCCATTACTAGTAAAAAAATAAATAATAATAATGCCATAAATGTATTCCCTATTTTGTAGATGCTATAACTTTGATTTGGTTTTTTTATATATATATTTTCGGGGGATATTTATTATAGCAAAAAATCTAAAATGTTTTTTATTTTTTCAAAATTGTTGCATTCTTTTTGTTTATATCGCTAAAAATAAAATACACAGAAGTGATCAAATACCACCAAAATAAAGCTCCATTTGTGGGGAAAAAAGGACGTCAATTTTGTTTGGGAGCCACGTCGCACAACCGCGCAATTGTCAGTTAAAACGATACAGTGACGTATAGCAAAAAGTGCTCTGGTCAGGAAGAAGGTAAATTCTTCCGGGGCTGAAGTGGTTAAAGTCATTGTGATATTAATGTCTCAAGCAATATTATAATGTAATTAAATGTAATCTGTACAATTCCTCCCTATTATTTTACCTTTGCTGTAAATGAGTGTACTGTAACTGGATGTCGCTAGCAT
The DNA here is from genome assembly GCF_905171775.1 of Rana temporaria. Taxonomy (NCBI): domain Eukaryota; kingdom Metazoa; phylum Chordata; class Amphibia; order Anura; family Ranidae; genus Rana; species Rana temporaria. The sequence continues at coordinate 454,787,479 of NC_053490.1, read as the reverse complement.
TGGTTAATTTTATTGGTAGTACTGCCATGATTTAAGCAGTACAATACCAGGAAACTGGATTTTAAGTCCTTGAAGTCAGGTCATCTTTATGGGTTTTATAAAAATGTTTCATCAGTTTCAAAATCTTCCATTTTTCAAATTGGCAGCGATACTCTCACAGAGCAAGGTGAAACATATCAAAAATGACTTTAATGTTCAACTGTGTACAAACTCCCACAGTTCTACAAAGAAAGGCAAGTTTGAAGTTTTCAGTGAATTTAATTGTTTCATTTCTGGATAAAAGTTCTTGCTGTGTTTAGTTTCCCAGTGAGTGCATTCAAGACATGCTTTGAAGTTTGTATTTCTTGTTAAAAAGGTATGTCACATTTGTTGATTTGCAAATGCTCTGCTTTAACCTTCAGCAAAATATTGCTATATTTTTATAGACTGATTTGTATTTCATTTATAGTATGTGTAATAAGTAGAACAAAGGCTTTGTCTACTAAGATGATCATGATCATCTTGCTGAATATAAAGATAATGAGGGGTTAAATATTTTGAGCTAGTGGGAAAAATCTTCCGGCATAGTGAGCCAAATCTGTCACCTAAGAACTTCAGGTCAGGGAAGTGTTGCAGCTAATCATCTTTTCATTGTTCAAGGCTTTGACTATAAGAAAACAGACAGAAAATTGGGATTCTGCTTCATTCAATAAAAAAAATCCTTCAAATCAGAAATGCTGGCTCAGTAGAATCCTCACTGGTCATCATTACAATAAAGTAAAAACAATATCTATTCTTGTGCAAAACTGAGGGCATAGAAATTAGTTTTAACAAAGGTCTTATGTAACACTGTAAATATAAAGAGTAAAGAAGATGTCCATAGAGAGCAAAAGTATCAAAGTGGTCCAAGGTTGGTAGATTAGCAGATATTTTGTATCCCTTCCAACAATTGGTTGATCGATTGATCTTGCATGGAGTAATTTTTCCTCCTGGTTCTGTAGCAAGAGCTGCCTTAACAAGAATGTCCTTGAGATGAGTTACTCAGATAAATCTAGTGACATACAAGGCATGGTATTGGCAACTGCGGCTGCAGGATCTGCTGAAAAAAATGGTGTTACAAGAGTTTGATGATGAATACATAAAAGCTTATGGGGGACCCTGGAATATAGTAATACAATGAGCTTCTTCATTTGTCCATGGTTACTTGGGCCCCTCTTTTTATGAACCATACATCAGCCTTTAAATGTAGATGTTGATGGGATATGGCATAGATGGATCTGTAGGGGTATGGAAAAAAATATTTTAACTGGTGACATTAAATAGGGTTCCTGGGGCATGAATGCACCTGTGAATCACTGGAGGAAAAGTCGGCATTCAGGATAACATCAACTAGCGGTCTTCCTTGAAATAACATGCATAACAGTTGTAAAATGGCAGCCTGACAGTATGAGCACTGGGTAGAGCTGGAAATTTTAGAAGGTGGATTGAGGCTAGGTTCATATTGATACGACACCACTGTTGTACGACTATCATCCTACTTTGCCCTGTTACATCTGTCCTAAATCGGTCCTACTTTGGTCCTACTTCCGTCCAACTTGAATGAACAAGATACAATTTTTCTCCGACTTTGAGATAGTCCGACTTGTCCTTTGACCAATCAAAACAATCCCAAAATGTCATAAATTCTTTTTACTGCTGTTGTAATCACCATGTCGGATGTCACAAGTCGGGTGGTTAGGACAAGGATCCTACTTTGAACTGACTTCAAAGATATTCAATGGGCTGAAAAGTACCAAAGTCAGACTAAAGTAGTACAGGGAGCATTTTCAAAGTCGGACCGACTTGTGTCGGACCAGTTAGGATAACTCTCATAGGGAACCATTGATTTGCACATGTCATGCGATATGAGCTCCCAATGTCAGAGCGTCTCGTCACTAGGCTCCTCCCCTACACGTTGCATCACTTGACACGTGACTTTTTCAAGACTGTTCTCTGCCACCCAAAAAAAAAAAATGGGAAGGTCCCCCAGTGGGGTTTTTTAGCGGCATGATGTTCTCAATAAATAAGAGTGGTTGGATGATATTGAAGTTAAAATCTTTACTTGGTTTCAACATTGAATTACAATAAAATGTACAACATGGTTGGAGCATTTGTAAAATAATGTAGATAATATACATATAGTACACTCTGATTATACATGAAAATAAAAATAACAGTGGCAAAAATCAACAACAATACAATACACGTTACATCATGATTCAATTGTTTCCATATGAGTACCCGGACGCATTTCGACCTAAACTGTCACGGTCTTCTTCAGGGGAATTGTACTCTGATAGATATAATTAGAAAAATTATTATTAAAGTTACATCCCTCTAACAAAAATGTTTAACATCTGCTGAGAGAATATTGTTGAAATTATATTTACCACTCAAGGGTTAATGAATTAATATGTAATCAGAGATGGTTGCTGAGAAGTAAAAATGATCCGAAGACCCCCATAGCAAGAGAAACCCCCGTTCCGCTTGACGGGAACCCACCAAACCGGGCTTACAAGGAGTCACAAGTGTGGACCATAGGGGGGAGGAGACGACCGGAAGACACCTGTATTGATTGAATATTTAGTTTAATTTAATATAAGTAATAATGTGAGTACTAATAATATTGCATAAGCATAGATCATAGAACATCCATTTGGCTATGACCCCGACCACATGTAACGATCTAATAGGATCATAAACATGGGCGTATGTAGGAGGTAAGTATTGAAATGGAATATATTAGTAAATCTTAATACACCAATGCTAGTATTGCAAAGGTGTAGATGGAAGTATACCAAAACCAAAGGTTTTGTACTGGTACAATGAACATCATACTGGTGTCAGTGTGATGTGAATGAGGGGGGGGGGGGGGAAGGGGTTGAAGAAAAATGTGTGAGAGTGTGGTGAACAAATAGATGTGAGTGTATATATCAATAGAAATGTGTGAAAGGGGCAAAAAAGTGTTTAGACCAGTTAGGTCTGGTTCACACCTGTATTTTGCTAATGGGGAATATTCCCAGTGCTTCCCGCCGACAGAACACAATAGCACTGAAGGAGAGATTCACCCATCAATGCTGACTGTGTGGATGTAGGTATTGAGCAATTATCTTATCTTCCATCTACGGTGGAAGGAAAGAAAATTGCATAATCTATGGCATGCCTAAAGCCTAGTACACATAGTTACATAGTAGATGAGGTAGAAAAAAGACACAAGTCCATCAAGTTCAACCTGTGTGTGTGCTTTTATGTTAGTATTACATTGTATATACCTGTATGTTGTGGTCGTTCAGGTGCCTATCTAATAGTTCTTTGGAATTATCAATGCTCCCCGCTGATACCACCGCCTGTGGAAGAGAATTTCACATCCTAACCGCTCTTACAGTAAAGAACCCTCTACGTAGTTTAAGGTTAAACCTATTCTCTTCTAATTTTAGTGAATGACCTTGTGTCTTTTTAAAATTCCATTTTGTGGAAAAGTTTTAATCCTATTGTGGGTCACCAGTACGGTATTTGTACATTGAAATCATATCCTCTCTCAAGCGTCTCTTCTCCAGAGAGAACAAGTTCAGTGCTCATAACCTTTCCTCATAACTAAGGTCCTCCAGTCCCTTTATTAGCTTTGTTGCCCTTCTCTGGACTTTCTCTAGTTCCAGCATATCCTTCCTGAGGACTTCTGCCTAGAACTAGATGGCATACTCCAGGTGCGACCAGACCAGAGTCTTGTAGAGTGGACATGAGTCAAATGTCGGCTGGCATTGGCCGGTTCAAAAGAAACTGGTCGACATTTGGCCCGATGGTATGGCAGCCAGTCCAACGTGACCAAAAAAGGTCTGCCGACCAGCTCTCAGCCAATGGTCAATGGCGTAATAGCTCAGCAGGGGAGATCACTGTACTAACAGCAGATTGTTAGTACACAGGCTTCCGATCTCAGCTGTCAGTTGGTTTCCTTCAACCCACTGAACAAAAAAAAAAGTGGTGTGTACTAGGCTTAAAGCGGGGGTTCACCCTATTAAAAAAAAAAAATCGTAGCGCGAGATACAGTATGCCGGTCTTACATTTTGTATCCCCGTACTCACTGTGCTATTGTACATTGAAGATTCTGGGGAATGGGCGTTCCTATGGTGAGAGAAGGTTATTGACGGCCGGCCCTGGCACGTCACGCTTCTCCGGAAATAGCCGAAATAGGCTTGGCTCTTCACGGCGCCTGCGCATAGCCTGTGCGCAGGCGCCGTGAAGAGCCGAGACCTACTCGGCTGTCTTCGGGGAGCGTGACGTGCCAGAGCCGGCCGTCAATCATCCTCCCTCTCCATAGGCACGCCCATTCCCCGCGGGAGTCGGAATCTTCAATGTGCAATAGCACAGTGAGTACGGGGATAAAAAATGTAAGACCGGCATACTGTAGCTCGCACTACGATGCCGAATGTAATGCTAGACTGATGTTAAGGAGGGTGAACCACCGCTTTAAGTTTGTCATCACGTGTTCACCTCTAGGGTTATATCTGGAAATGCTGCTATTCATGTTTACCACCAACTGCTGTCTTCTGGAGCCTTTGAGGGCCCCATTGATGGATAACCAATTAAAAGTGTCAAGAACAAAATCATTTTTTAGATTTGGTATTGACAATCATGGCAATTAGTTAAGGGGGGGGGGGTGGTAAAGTTGGCAAAAAAAAATATTCCCAGAAAACATCTTTAAGAATTAAGTAATATTAGTGTGCAGTAAATAATTTTGCATTCAACAAGCTTCTCTAAATATGAAGAAAAGTAACAGTCTGAAATTGGTGACGTTGGCAATAAACAATCAGTTCTTTTCAGAGCTGCTAATTTAAAATTAATTTGTAACTCCCACTAACTTTTACACAATGGTTTAAATGTCTTTTCTACAAGGCAGCTAACTGGACTTTTTTTTCATGTTGCTCAGCAGAAATCAGTCCTCTGTTCAATACTTCATGGCTCGCATTTTAATTGCCAAACACTGGTTTGGCATCAATAATTGCAGCTCCAACTCTTTCCATCGAATCTTCTTTCATCATCTTTGATGGGATGTCTGTCAATGGGAATGTTTAAATTGTATTAAATCGCTAAATTATAGCTATTTAGCCACAGTGAAAATAAATAGCTATCATTTGCTGCTATTCATTATTTGAAATGCTAAGCAATGCATTTTGTATTAAATGGAATATACCAGACCACCGCACCCTAAATGTGAAGTTAAATGGAGAGGGCAATGCAGAAAGTTCATGTGTTAAGTTGAATGAAGCATTAATGAGAGACCTACAGCTGCAGAAAAGACAAATTACAGCTCATCCAATTATCATTTTTGCACTGCAAACATTACAACTTACATTTGGAAAATTCTGCTCAGTATAAACAGTCTATGTCTGTTGGAATCAGAATTTTTTATGAACACAACATGTTACATTCCACAGTGGTTAGGGGTCCATGTTGTCCTCTGTGCTGCTGCTATTACCATGACATCAAGTAGAAAGTGCCAATCAAACTCACACTATGCTTAACAACTTCATTTATTTTAATAACAGATACAGAATTAGGAATAGAATTGGTATAGTTTGTAATATCCAAACCTGCAAAGAAAGGTTACACAAATACTTTTGTCTTTACTCATTACCTCTCACCTGCTGTTCACACCCCTCACAGGAAGGAGTGTAGTGAGATGAGATGCAATTTGATTGGACATATATACTCTTATAACTTCTTATCGAAATTTGCTATTGGTGTTTAGACTGGAAGGGCCAGATTCAGGTAGAAGTGCGGCGGCGTAACGTATCGTAGATACGTTACACCGCCGCAAGTTTTCATCGCAAGTGCCTGATTCACAAAGCACTTGCGATGAAAACTACGCCGGCGGCCTCCGGCGTAAGCCCGCGTAATTTAAATGGGCGTGTGCCATTTAAATTAGGCGCGCTCCCGCGCCGGACCTACTGCGCATGCTCCGTTTCGAAATTCCTGCCGTGCTTTGCACGCAGTGACGTCATTTTTTCGAACGGCGATGCGCGTAGCGTAAATCCGTATTCCCGGACGGCTTACACAAACGACGAGAATTTTGTAATTTCGACGCGGGAACGATGGCCATACTTTATACAGCAATACGTTTGCTGTGTAAAGTTAAGGCACCAAAGACGACTAACTGCGACGGGAAACTAGACTAGCGGCAACGTAGCGAACACGAAAATCCGTTGTGGATCGCCGTAACTCCTAATTTGCATACCCGACCCTGGTTTACGACGCAAACTACCCCCAGCGGCGGCCGCGGTACTGCATCCTAAGATCCGACAGTGTAAAACAATTACACCTGTCGGATCTTAGGGATATCTATGCGTAACTGATTCTATGAATCAGTCGCATAGATACTCTGAGAGATACGACGGAGTATCTGAGATACTCCGTCGTATCTCCGCTGTGAATCTGGCCCAAAGTCTTTTAGCACTCTCTGCCTAAATAAGCAATGTTAAGCCTCGTACACACACGATCAGTCCATCCGATGAGAACGGTCTGATGGACCGTTGTCACTGGTTAACCGATGAAGCTGACTGATGGTCCGTCGCGCCTACACACCAACGATCGTGTCAGAACGCGGTGACGTAAAACACGACGTGCTAAAAAAAAACGAAGTTCAATGCTTCCAAGCATGCGTCGACTTGATTCTGAGCATGCGTGGATTTTTAACCGATGGACGTTCCCATCGGTTAGGAATCCATCGGTTAAAATGAAAGCAAGTTGGCTTTTTTAACGGATGGTTAAATAACCTATGGGGCCCACACACGATCGGTTTTGACCGATGAAAACGGTCCATCAGACTGTTGTCCTCTGGTTAACCTATCGTGTGTACGAGGCCTTAGAAGACAACTGTACTTTAAAACACCTTATTATTATTTTTATTATACAGGATTTATATAGCGCCAAGAGTTTACGCAGCGATTTACAATATAAAAGGGAGACAATACAGTTATAATACAATAAAATACAAGAGGATTAGGAGGGCCCTGATCAGAAGAGCTTACAATCTAATAACCTTAGCTATTTCATTTTAACCTGGTATACAATGCAAGGCTGCAAATACAGCCACTTACCCCTGCCTTTTTTCCCTATGCTTCTAGTTCTGTTGTCACAGGTCCAGACCATTGTAAACATTATTTAACCACTTAAGCCCTGGACCAATATACAGCTAAATGCCCAGAGGTGTTTTTACAATTTGGCACTGCGCTGCTTTAACTGGTAATTGCGCGGTCGTGCAATGTTGTACCGAAACTAAATTTGCGTCCTTTTCTTTCGTTTTTTTTCTTCCGTTTTTATTTTTTGTGCTATAAACAAAAATAGAGCGACAATTTTGAAAAAAAATCAATATTTTTTACTTTTTTCTATAATAAATATCCCCCAAAAATATATAAAAAAACATATTTTTTCCTCAGTTTAGGCCGATACGTATTCTTCTACATATTTTTGGTAAAAAAAATCGCAATAAGTGTTTATCGGTTGGTTTGCGCAAAATTTATAGCGTTTACAAAATAGAGCAAAAAATGCATTTAAATTGCATTGTTTATTGTGAAAATGACAGTTGCAGTTTGGGAGTTAAACAGAGGGGGTGCTGAAGGAGTTATGTTTCACCTAGTGTGTGTTTACAACTGTATGGGGGTGTGGCTGTAGGTCTGACATCATCGATTGTGTCTCCCTATAAAAGGGATGACACGATCGATGCAGCCGCCACAGTGAAGCACGGGGAAGCCGTGTTTACACGCGGCTCTCCCCGTTCTTCAGCTCCAGGGAGCGATCGCGAGAAACGAATAGCTGCCCCCTCATCCCGGATCACTCCTGCACGACTAACGACCGCCGCATGGACCGGGGGGTCCCGATCGCACCCCCGACCCATGTCTAGGCAGCGTCGTGCGGGCACGTCGTTCTGCCTGTCCGTGCCATTCTGCCGATGTATAAGTACATGCGGCGGTCGTTAAGCGGTTAAGCAACACTGGTTACCATTAGAGGGATTGTGCCTGAACTGTAATTGAAAATAATGGAAAACAACAAAGAAGGCATCCAATCTACATAGTTTTTTGATGCACCGGCATAGATTCTTCTAGTTGTAATTATACTTAAAGGGATTGTAAAGGTAATTTTATTCCCCCTAAATAGCTTCCTTTACCTTAGTGCAGTCCTCCTTCACTTACCTCATCCTTCCATTTTGCTTTTAAATGTCCTTATTTCTTCTGAGAAATCCTCACTTCCTGTTTTTCTGTCTGTAACTACACACTGTAATGCAAGGCTTTCTCACTGGTGTGGAGAAAGCCTCTTGAGGGGGCGAGCAGGAGTGTCAGGACGCCCACTAACACACAGCTACTTTCTCTATCTGCAAAGTAGAGAGTGTCCTGACCCTCCTACTCACCCCCTCCCCCCTCAAGAGGTTTTGTCCACACCAGGGAGAAAGCCTCACATTACTGTGTGGAGTTACAGACAGAAGAACAGGAAGTGAGGATTTCTCAGAAGAAATAAGGACATTTAAAAGCAACATGGAAGGATGAGGTAAGTGAAGGAGGACTGCACTAAGGTAAAGGAAGCTATTTAGGGAAAAAATGTTTTAGGCAAGCTAAATTGATTTATTAAAGGTATATAGACCGTTCATTTTGCAAGGGACGTTTTCCCCAAAGCTTGGTGAATGTGGTTTAATTTCACTTTGCAAAGAATACCGAATCATGTGCAAAGAAAATAAAAAAAAAACAGCATTTAGCTTGCACACGTAGAGCTACCCTTGTGAGTATCGTTGAATTTAACTTTTTCTTTCCCAAACAGAACAGAGGTAACCAGACACCCAAGCATCAGTCCATTCATTCTAGCTCCAATAAACAGTCTAGGGCAAGGCAAGTGTAAGAATCATTCTTCCCACTGACCATCAGTTTTCCAAAAACAAATTGGAAAGTTATTTCAAAGCTTATGTGATTAAAAGGTTGAGAAAGGCTAATCTAGGGGGTTTGTCTTTTTGAAATATATTTCTTGCAGAACTTGTAACAGGAGAGGTATTGGGGGATGGGATACTCCAAACATGCTTGGTAACATAGTGAAGGACACTCTTCTCCTTGTGGATATAGCATGTCCAAATCGTAACAGCTGGGGAGCATAGTCTCTTGGCATCTGGTTACCCTTCATGACCGTACAGCTTTAAATAACCTGGGCAGTTTTTGGGGTGCACAACAGTCAAAGGGGGTCAGAGTTCTTACAAGTCCCAAAAACAGCTGCCTCATCAGAATAGAAACTCAGTACATAGGTACTTCAGGGTGACCTTCCCTGCCAGAGGGAATTTTCCTCAAGGTTCTAGGCTATTAACCACACTCCAGAACACCTTCTGGGCACATCTCCCCAGGATTTGGCCAGGGCATAGTAAATATTCAAGCCAATTATTTAAATTTCCTGCCCTAAGCTCTTGAAGTTTCTCCCAGAGGCAGGGGAAAACAACCAAACTCCCAGCCTGTGAAACTAAAAACAAACCAGAGAAAATTATCACTGCTCCCCTGATTACGGAGGGAGCCAAAAACTAGATTTACCTAACATCCAATGCTAGGAGGGTACTCCACCCATGACTGGATGATGGAAGTCAGCAGATCAGAAGCAAGCAGCCCCTGCCGAAGTTTAGTTACAGATTGGAGAGCATTGCTCTGTAGAACAGGACTGACTCATGCATCAGGGACTCTGACCTGTAATCAAAGACACAGATGCCAAGTACATTTATGGCTATATACGCTTTCTACCCTTTTGCAAGTATCTATTTAAATAACACAAAATTATGGAACTCAACAGACATGTTTACTCCAGGCTAGATTTGCAGGGGACACTACTGCCAATCTAACAAAGTTTATACAGAGGGGACACTTCTCAATTCATTTAAAAAAAATATATATATATATATATATATATATATATATATATATATATATATATATATATACTGTATATACCATATTTATCTTGCTATAACGCGCCCCGGCATATTGCGTCCGCACAAGCGGGCAGGACAATTTATTTTGCCCATTAGTTGGCGACAAATGGATAACGCTGGATTTACAACACTGGATTTTTATTTTTTTATTTTTGTTTTTATTTAAATAAAGGGCTTGTCAAAAACTTTTGTGTGTTTATTTACAACTGATTTATTTTAGTGAATAAGTAGAGGTTCTATATACCCCTACTTACTCACATTCAGGGATAGATATCTATGGGTACCCTTATCTTAAATTGGGCTTCCAGCTATTGATAAGTCCTCCCCTAAATTCCCACTACCACTGGGCCAGTGTTGTGGGGAAGAGGCCCTTGTACTCATCAACATGGGGCCCACCATGTTGAGGCCATGTTGCCTGGTATGGTTTAGGAGGGGGCAGTGCAGCTGCACCTTCTTGCCTGGCCTGTCAATAAGATCTTTGTTTGTCTGGTATGAACATGACAATATTTTGTTGCTTAGTGTTCCCTCTTAAAATTCATACTTGATCCAAAGGACCTAGTATGAATTTTGGTGGGCTCTGTGTCATTTTTCAGTGATACTTCAAAAGCCACTGCTCTAGGTGTGCATTCTTCCCGCCACATTGGGCTTTCTGGAATAACATAAGATAAGGTAATTCCAAGGGACATTTTTACCTCAAACCACCATATACTAGCAGTTTATCATGTTTTTCTTACCTGACAAACACATACAGGTACATAAATAACAGCAACTAAACATAACTTATAATTCCTGGCACCAAAAGCAAGGAGTCCAATAAATATGCAGAATAGATGTCTTCATTGTTAAAGCAAGGAGGCCAATGCGTATACTGAATAGATGCCTTCCTTGTAGTTTTCACTTCTTGGGGATGATTTACTTAAGACCAAAAACTGTTCTTTTTGCAAGGGAAGTTGCACTTTGCATGGGTATTTTTCCTAGAGCTTAGTGAATGAGGTTCAGCTCTGCTGTCTTCAATCATCCAATTTTGTAACGACAAATGCAGTTTTGCACCACATTCACTAAGCTCTGGGGATTTTTTTTTTTTTTTTCTAATTGAATTTCTATTTTAAAGTGAATGGGTTGTTTTACAAGGTAAGGGTTACCATATACTTTAAGGTAAACTAAGTGGATTGTATTTGGCATACTGGTATATTTTTCTGTATTACATTAGAAGATCAAAAAATAAGTAGACTTGTTGGACTTTGCATTGGAATTGTTTAATGCAAAGATATTATATTAAGCATGTTCTTCCGTCAATTAGCTCTCTTCCTATATTCCTATAAGCCTGTGATTTTAAAAAGCTACATTAATCACTGTTCACATTCTTGTATGTTCTATGAAAATAAACCATGGTAAAATAAATAAGGTGCAGAATGGTGCACTGATTGCTGAGATTACCAAGATTGTTCAGGCTAGCTCTTACTAAACTATAACTGATTTGCGTCTTTTAAATACTGTTGTCTTTTATCTACTTTGTTTGCAAGTATTTTATAAAAAATATATATATTATTAAACTACTGGTTCAGATTGTCTGAAACTAAATTATATTTTGTGATGAAGCAGCATTGCACAAATATAATAACCCCTGACTTTGAGAGGGCATGTTTGACAAGTGCTAACTGCTGACATTACTATAGGCTATGTGACTAACAGACCTCACTGATGCTTTAACATGCCATGTGCCAGAAAAATGGCTACTAGCAAAGTGTAAGTTTGTCAAGAACATTTGAACAATTTGCAGAATTTTTCTAAAAAGGTAAAGAGCAGTATATATATATATATATATATATATATATATATATATATATATATATATATATATATATATATATATATATATATATATATATATATATATATATATATATATATACATACATACATACATACACACACTTAGCAGATACAATTAGTATTGAGCACGTTACCATTTTTCTAGGTAAATATATTTCTAAAGGTGCTATTGACATGAAATTGACACTGCATGTCAGAAGCAACCCATGTAATCCATATATACAAAGAAACCAAAGCCAAAACGTTCAGAAATTAAGTTATGTGTAATAAAATGGAATGACACAGGGAAAAAATATTGAACACTTGAAGAAAGGGAGGTGCAAAAAAAACATGGAAAGCCAAGACACCAGCTGAAATCTATCTGTAATTAGAAAGCAATCCTGTCCCTAGGTGTTAACACCTAATTCTTTTGTCAAATGATTTCCACTAATCTAATCTTTGATCTTCTCCCGATTATATCACATGACCTTCAGATATGCTACCAGCACCATAGAGAATGTGGAACAGCAGTAATATTTCAGTACGTCTGAAGGTAAGTTGTCCTTATGTGATTAAATATAAAGAATGTGGTGTATCATTTTCTCAATGCCTTCTATTGTGAAACCACTCAAAACATATAAAGTAGCTGATTTTAAAAAAATACACTTAAGCTGTCCATAGATAGGTTAATTTGAAAAATATATATACAAATTACCCGCATCTGAGGTGGATGGGGGAATCCTCCCCTGCTGTTTCTTCGTATTTTGACAGAGAGGAGACTTCCCCGCCATCAAAATACACAGATCAGTGCTGCAGACTGTAGCCGGCAGCGCTGATCAAGAGGACATTTTCCATCAGACAGTTTTACAGAATTCTATTGGTAGATCGAATTTTGTACAACAATCGTGCCAATATGTGAATCAAAATTCAGCCAGTCCTTGTTGAATCGGATGGATTTTAAAACATCTATGGCCAGCTTTAGGGCCAATGACACCATTGTATTCTGGTGTGTAGCATTTAATGCTTGTTACGTTGTGCATTTATGAGAATTGCATTAAGACACCCCATTATTATGATAATTATTATAGTACAGGATTTATATAGTGCCAACAGTTTGGGCAACTCTTTACAAAATGAAGGCAGACATTGCCGTTATAATACAATTCGGTACAAGTGGAATCAGAAGGCCCTGCTTGTTAGAGCTTACAATCTAAGAGGGAGGCTCAAGTGACACAAAAGGTAAAAACTGTGGGAGATGAGCTGAGAAATTAAAAACACAGTATCTTATATAGGAGAAAGATAGGCTTCTTTAAAGAGAAGGGGTTTTAGAGATCATCTAAAGATGGATAGATTAGGCGATAGTCAGACAGATTGGAGTAGGGAGTTCCAAAGAATGGGAGAAGCTCGGGAGAAGTCCGGAGGTGAGCATGAGAGGAGGTGACAAGGGAGCTAGAGAACAGGAGATCTTGGGAGGACCAAAGAGGTGTGACATTCAGTCACAAATGCCTGTAAGTAAATCAGTGATACGCGAGGATATTGATGGGGTGAGCTGAGGGGTAGAGAGATAGATTTTGGTGTTGTCAGCATAGAAATTATATTGACAACCATTGGAAGCTATCAGCTGACCCAGGGAAGAGGTGAAGATCAAGAATAGGAGAGATCCAAGGACAGAACCTTGGGGGACCCCAACAGCAATGCAATAGGAGAATAGTGCGTTTTTTTGGCGGTTTGCGTGACGTTTTTCCCTAGTGAAAACGATATGCTCTGTTCATGCTGGATCTTGTAAGTGCAATGGCTTAATAAATATGTTGATGCCTATGCAGATCTTCACTATGGTGGGCATTTTATTCTTTCCTTATGTATGATGTCCGGTGTGCTCATATAACAATGTTCTCGGGTGACCCTGTCTGAAAAGTGGGAGTCCATGAGGTTACCTATTGAGGCTGTGAGTTTGCAGTTTGGAGTGAAGGAACACTGTGGGATTGTGAGAAGTCCATTATTAACTATAGCATGTTTTGGCCACTGTGTATTAGCTGGCATACATTTATGGTAAGCTCCTGCCTGCTGCACCTGGGTGGCATGGTCTATCATAAGCTCTTCCTTGGGATTTGGAGGTTTTTGTACTTTTCTTAATTACACTTCTATACCGGACCTTTGAAAGACTTTGTTACTGGGATTATCTCCATCTTTATGCATTTAGGACTGATGCTTGATCCAGCTAATCCATGAGGATTCCATGTTTATTTGTTTAAGCATTTTTTAGGAATTTCATATACATTTTTAGGGATTCGTACACATATACTGGTGCTTTTTTTGTGCATATTTTTGAGAGTTTTTATGCTCATGTTGAATAATATTATAACTATTATTATTATTATTATTATAATACAGGTTTTATATAGGGATGAGCCGAACACCCCCCCACCCCCCCCCCCCCCCGGTTCGCACCAGAACCTTCGAACGGACGACCGTTCACGCTAACATTTAGAACCACATTGACGTCTATGGAACTCGAACGTTCAAATTCAAAAGTGCTCATTTTAAAGCCTAATATGCAAGTTATTGTCATAAAACGTCTTTGAGAACCCGGGTCTTGCCCCAGTGAACATGTATCAATGGAAAATAAGTTTTAAAAATTGTGATTTTTTCTGGAGCAGTGATTTTAATGATGCTTAAATAAAAAAAAAAAAAAAAAGATCCTTTAAATATTGTACCTGCTGGGTGTCTATAGAATGCCTGTGAAGTGGCACGTGTTTAGAACTGTCCCTGCACAAAATGAGATTACTATAAGAAAAAATAAATTTAAAACTGCTTGCGGCTTTAATGTAATGTCTGGTCCCTGCAATATGGATGAAAATCATTGAGAAAAATAGCACAGACACAGACAGTACACACACCACGTAGCTTTAGGTGCACACTGCAGAGGACACGGGCAGTACACACTACGTAGCTTTAGGTGTAATCTGCAGAGGACACGGGTAGTACACACCAAGTAGCTTTAGGTGAAAACTGCAGAGGACAAAGGCAGTACACACCACGTAGCTTTAGGTGCAAACTGCAGAGGACAAAGGCAGTACACACAATACGTAGCTTTATGGTGCGCACTGCAGAGGACACAGGCAATACACCACGTGAGAATACTGCAGTTAGCACAATCACCTGCCTGCCAGTGAATTAGGAAGAGCTGATCTAGCTAAACTATACAGTGTATAAATATTGTAAGGGGCTAGCTCGTTAGCGGGGTGTGTGACCCCTTGGATGGGTTCACCACACACTGAATTTATACAGACTGGCAGTCGAAGACGGTTGAAAACAAAGTTTTTGGTTTATTTTTCCATGTTGCTGGAAAACAATTGCAAGCATGCAAGCATCCAAACAGCATACACAAAATCAAACATAAAATAAATCCTAGCCACTTTGGGTGTCTACCTTCCACACAGGAACCTATCTATGAAGTCTAACACAGCCTACTGCTGGGTAGACAGTGCTGGTCATACAGCAAAAAAAACAATAGTCTTTTGATTTTTATCACACAGAAAAATCAATCCTCTCCTCACCTCCACAGAAGACCTTCTGGCAGTGCTCTCCTTACTCACAAAGACTCAGGATGATGCAGCAACAAAGTGGTAATCCTCTGGGCTACTTATAGAGGCCTTAATTGCCTCATTCTGAACAGCTGAAGTTTTTCAACGGCCTTTAGCCTTTCTCTGGCTACGTTTGTAGCCGACGCCCGATAACAATCTGTGTATCGTCTAAACAAGGCAGAAATGTATGTCCCATCAGTGACAACACCCACAGATTTACCTGACTTCCTGTCACAATATATATACAACACCTGGGATGCATATATATACTCTACACACTGTAACTTTAACTGACTAGCCTGCCTGCTCTATCCTTATGGTGTAGCGCTTCATGCGGGTGTTTCTTTGTATGCCTGCTCTATCTACCTGCAAAAAATGACACTCTCTCTGTCTCTCTCTGTTCTCTCTTAACCACCGCAACACACTACACAAGGCCGACCTGCAGGCGGCCTTTTATAGTGTGGGGCGTGTACTAAACCCCCTGAGCCATAATTGGCCAAAGCCACCCTGGCTTTGGCCAATTATGGCTCTCCGTTTTTTGCAAGCTGTGATTGGCCAAGCATGCGGGTGATAGTGCATGCTTGGCCAATCATCAGCCAGCAATGCACTGCGATGCCGCAGTGAATTATGGGCTGTGAAACGTAACTCGAATTTGGAGCGAACGGCCCAAAACGTTAGTAATTCGACGAACGATCGAACATACGATGTTCGAGTCGAACATGAGTTCGACTCGAATATGAAGCTCATCCCTAGTTTTATATAGCGCCAACAGTTTGCGCAGCGCTTAACCTCCCTGGCGGTATGATTATGTCAGATTTTTGGTGCTGAAAGCGGTCCTGTTATTTTGCATGGAAATTTGGCGTTTTATATTGTACACCTGTAATTCTTAGGAATAACTCACTTAAATCTGTCCAAACAAGAGTCTAGTAGACATCCCAGGTATGATAAAGTTTGAAACACAAAATCATAAATTATAATATAATAAATAACTATAAATTATTATAACATGTAATAATATAATTATAATAAAAATATTCAATATTGTAATCAAATCAATAACACTGAAATTTGCTCAGTTGCAGAATTGTCGCTGTCATTACTTTTATTGTTTGATGACAAATTTCCCCACAAATCGCTATCACTCAATTCTGCAAGTGATTATAATTTATTATCACTGTTTTCTAGCTGGTATAAAACCACTTTTGTCGTAAAGGGACACTTTTTGGTTGCTATGGACAATCTCCAGTTTCCAGACAGAAAGAACAGTTTTTATAATATAAATCTGCATGCAGGGCACTGGACAGACAACTAGGTGTGAAAAAAAAAAACTGTTTCATGAATTAAAAAATAACAAAACAGTAAAGTTAGCCCAATTTGTTTGTATAATGTGAAAGATGATGTTACGCCAAGTAAATAGATACCTACATGTCACGCTTTAAAATTGCGCACACTCGTGGAATGGCGCCAAACTTCGGTACTTAAAAA
This sequence comes from Rana temporaria, assembly GCF_905171775.1. Lineage (NCBI taxonomy): Eukaryota > Metazoa > Chordata > Amphibia > Anura > Ranidae > Rana > Rana temporaria. The sequence continues at coordinate 454,770,634 of NC_053490.1, read as the reverse complement.
TCTCCGTAGGCGGCGCTTGAATTTTTTTTACAGGTTACCAGTTTAGAGTTACAGAAGGGGTCTAGTGCTAAAATTGTTGCACACACTCTAACGCACGCGGCCATACCTCACATGTGTGGTTTGAACGATGTTTACATATGTGGAAGGGACTTACGTGTGTGTTCGCTTCTGAGCGTAGGCTACCGCCGGGGACAGGGCGTTTAAAATTATTTTTTTTACTTCATTTTTTTTTTATTTTTACACCTTTTTTTAATCACTTTTTCCTTGTGATAGGAATCATTACAACATCTCTTACAACATCCCTTGTAATAGAAATCACTGTGACAGGTCCTATTTATGGAGAGATGCGGGGTCAATAAGACCCCACATCCCTCCTCCAGGCTTGAAAACATGATATTGTGAAAAAAAATTCAGAGATCTCATGCTTTCAGCCGCGATTGCAGCTTTGTTTACTTCTGGGTACCCGGGCGTGACGTCATAACGTCACTGTTATGACGTTATGACTGCCATCTGGTCACCGGAAATCTCTATCGTCGTGAGCCGACGCCGGCTGATTTGTTCTGCAGGCCCCCGATGGCACGGGAGAGCCCGGAGAAGCATCAGATGGCGGCAGGAGGGGGGGTCGTCCCATCCCGCTGCCTATAAAAACGATGGAACTGCCGCTATGATCATTCTTATGGTGGGCAGAATCGCTGGCTGAAAAGAAGGATATCTGAATGATGCTTGTAGCTGCAGGCATCATTCAGATATCCCCATCTCAATACCAGGACGTCATATGTCGGCGTGCGGTATTGAGGTGATTAAAGAAAAAAATGCACATCGCTGACCATAATATTCCCCTATAGCAATCTTTTGTGGTTGTGTTTTTATTCAGCCAATACAATGTATTTAAGCTGGCATCTGGTTAATTCTTCCCCAAGCTATTTACTAAAACATAATTTTACATGTCAAGGTTTCATTGTGTGTTTCGTACATTGACGTTATTATTCTTTGACATTTATTTACATATTTAAATATATGTAATAATAAATGCTTTATATATTTAATAGCAATTCTTACTCATGTTTTTGTACGGAGTTGTTTATGTCATCTTATAGTATACTGCAAAGTTATTGATTTTAAATTGTAGAAATAATTAGGAGAACATTTCATGATCCATTTGATTTTATGCACAGAATGTGTGATGTTTCTGTTAGCAACTAATACAAATTAATAAACATTATCACAACATTCTGATGACTTACTGAGTTTCATAGTCAATGACATCTGAATGGTCTCCAACAGAATGCTGTCAATTAGGAGTTGTATGAACAAATACAAGAGACATTTTGTATGTGCTTATAAACTATATTACCAAAAGTATTGGGACACCTGCCTTTGCACTCATGTGAACTTTAATGACATTCCAGTCTTAGTATGTAGGGTTCAATAATGAGTTGGCCCACCCTTTGCAGCTATAAGGCCTCGTACACACGACCCGTTTCCTCGGCAGAATCCATCTAGAAACTTGGTGGGAGAGCTTTTTTGCCGAGGAAACCGGCTGTGTTTTTTATCGAGGAAACTGTCGAGGAACTCGACGAGCAAAAAAGAGAGCAAGTTCTCTATTTCCTCGACAGGAGTCTCAATTTCCCCATCGTGTTCCTCGTCGGGCTGGTTTTCGACGAGAAACTCGAGCGTGTGTATGCTAAGAAACCCGCGCTTGCTCAGAATAAAGTATGAGACGGAAGTAAAAGTTGCATTTGTAATGGAGATAACACATTTTTCAAGCTGTAACACTAAAATGCAAATCGTCTCTTAACAAACTTTTACTTAACATGCAAACACATGAGATTAGCAAAATCAGCCCCAAGAGTTGTATGTGTTGTATGTCACCGTGTTTGAGAACGAGGAGATTTTGTCTTGACAGTGTGTACGCAAAGCAAGCTTGTCGAGTTCCTCGACAAGCCTAACAAGGAACTCGTCAAGGAAAACGATGTGTCTTTTCCGACGAGGCCTAACAGCTTCAACTCTTCTGGGAAGGCTGTCCACAAGGTTTAGAAGTGTGTCTATGGGAATGTTTGACCATTCTTCCAGAAGCGCATTTGTGAGGTCAGGCACTGATGTGGACGAGAAGTCTCTGCTCTAATTCTTTCCAGAGTCAGGACTCTGTGCAGGCCAGACAAGTACCTCCACCCCAAACTCACTCATCCATGTCTTTATGGACCTTACTTTGTGCACTGGTCCAAATCATTTGGAGGAGGGGGGGATTATGGTGTGGGGATGTTTTTCAGGGGTTATGCTTGGCCCCTTAATTCCAGTGAAGGGTAGTTTTAAGGCGTTTGCATACCAGGGCAGGCAGGAGGCGCTGTCAGCCAGGGACTGTGCTCCCTCTCTCTCTGTGTCTCCCCCTCTCTCTCTTCCTCTCTCTGTCACTCCTCCTCTCTCTCTCTCTGTCCCCCCTCTCTCTCTCTCTCTGTCACTCCTCTCTCTGTCACCCTCTCTCTCTCTGTCACCCCCTCTCTCTCCCTCGGTCACCCCTTCTCTCTGTCACCCCCTCTCTCTCTGTCACCCCCTCTCTCTGTCACCCCTCTCTCTCTCTGCCACCCCTCTTTCTCTCTCTTTCTCTCTCTGTCACCTCCCTCTCTCTGTCACCCCTCTCTCTCTGTCACCCCTCCTCTCTCTCTGTCACCCTCCCCCCCCTCTCTCTGTCACCCCATCTCTCTATGTCACCTTCCCCCCCCTCTCTTTGTCACCCCCTCTCTCTCTTTCACACCCCCTCTCTCATCCTCTCTCTCCCTGTCACCCTCTCTCTCTCTGTCACCCCTCTTTCTCTTTCTCTCTCTCTGTCATTTCCCTCTCTCTGTCACCCATCTCTCTCTCTGTTACCACTTTCTCTATGGTCACCCCCTCTTTTTCTCTCTCTCACTTGCTCTGTCACCCCTCTCTCTGTCACTCCCCTCTCTCTGCCACCCCTCTCCCTCTCTCTGTCACCCCTCTTCTCTCTCTCTGTCACCCTCCCCCACTATCTCTGCCACCCCCCCTCTCTCTCTCTGTCACCCTCCCCTACTCTCTCTCTGTCACACACCCTCTCTCTCTCATCCTCCTCTCTCTCTCTCTCTCTCTCTCTGTCACCCTCTCTGTTTCTCTCTCTCTCCCTCTCACATCCCTTTTTCCCTCTCTCTGTGTCTTTCTATGTCCTCCTCGTCCCTTACCTCCTCTCTCTCTCTCTCTCTCTCTCTCTCTCTCTCTCTCTCTCTCTCTCTCTCTGTCACCCACTGTCTCTCTCTGTCACCCTCCCCCATTCTCTCTCTGTCACCCTCCCCCACTCTCTCTGTCACCCTCCCCCACTCTCTCTTTCATCCTCCTCTCTCTCTGTCTTTCAAATCCCCTCTTCCCTCACTGTCACCCCCCCTCTCTCTCTTTCCTCTGTCACCCCCTCTCTCTCTGTCATCCCTCTCTCTGTCACCCCATCTCTCTCTCTCTCTCATCCCTCTCTCTCTCTCTCTCTGTCACCCTCTCTCTTTATGTCACTGACTCTCTCTCTCTCTCTCACCCCTCTCTATCTCTGTCACCCTCTCTCTCTGTCACCCCTTCTCTCTCTGTCACCCCTCCCTCTCTCTGTCACCCTCTCTCTCTCTCTCTGTCACCCCTCCTCTCTCTGTCACCCCTTTAACTCTCTGTCACCCTCCCCGCAACTCCCTCTGTCACACCCCTCTCTCTCATCCTCCTCTCTCTATCACCCTCTCTCTCTCTCTCTTTCTCTCTCTCACATTTCTCTCTCTGCCACCCCTCCCTCTCTGGCTCTGTAACCCCCCCTATCTCATTGTTCAAACCTGACACTGAATGTTTGCCCACTAGAGAGATCTACACTGTGCAGACAAGAGACAGCTCCACAGGCACACACAGCATAGAAGGAAAGCAGGAGGGGGAGAGGATTAAACAGAGAGACATCAGGGGACAGGAGGAACAGCATACACCATTTATCCCTGCCTAGGAATGCTGATCCCCTCCATATACCGAGTGCAGTACAACTGTGTCCATTTACACCCACCTACTGTACCTAAATTCATTATGATCTGCTAAGAACAAACAAAAGAGGATCCGTTCCCCTCCGTCTGGGCAGATCAGAGGGAAGTTGGGTGTAATTGGACAGTGAGGTTCATTTATACTCGGTTGCCCATTTTTTTTGGGGGGGGGGAGGGTGCAAGTAGCTGTTCTTGCCTAGGAGGCAGAATAGTCTAACACTGGCCCTGTGTGTTGGTCACCAGAATCTTAGGTCAACATTAAAAATGTATTTAAAGCAGACCTTCAGTAATTTTTTCAACTCTATTAAATTTTCTGCCCTTGTTGTTTTAACTTTGGATAGTGAAATATTTTATTTCTGCCAGTAAACACCTTAATATGCTTCCTCTTTCTTGTCTGGTTATTAGCCTAGGCGTATGACATCATGCACAGCTCTCTCACTCTCGTAAGAGTTTGCCAGGAAGGGAGGGGGATGATTCATAAGAGGGTCAATGAGAGCTGCAGGGCTGCAGAGCTGGAGGTGTGCCTCTGTGTGTCTGTGTAAATCCAATAAGTAAACAGGCAGCTGCTTCAGCTGCCCACAGTTAAAATGGATGCAGCCAAATTTAGTAGGGGGAGATTTCTGCAGCATATTTGACAAGTACAGAATCACAGTATATATAAAATAATATGCATAGTGGTTGAGGGAAGCTTCAGAATGGCAAAGATGTTTTTATTACAAATTATGTGAGCAGACTGCAGTTCTCTTTAACTAACAATGGGAGTCACTTCCAAAGGCTGACCCAAGAGGCAAATGCATCTCTACCCTCAGTCAACTTAGTACACCCCGGCCCGTCGCTACAAGGCAAGCAAACCAAGCAATTGCTTGGGGCCCGAGCTGGCCTGGGGCCCCAAGCAGGACCCTTGCCGTGCTAAGTTTCCTATATGCTGCAGCCGCCTGAGCACTCTATAGAGAGCCTGCAGCACTGCTTGCCTCGAGTTGTCATTTCCCCTTCTCTGTAGCGTGGCCCGAGCTCCTCTTCTTCTCCTGTCAGTCCAGACTCCGGCCGGGTACCACGCGGTACAGAGATTCAGTTTCCTGTTCCTGGACGGACTGACAGGAAGTGCACCCAGGGAGGGGGGGAGTAAAAAGAACAGGGGGGGGAGTAAAAAAAAAAAAAACCGGGGGAGGGGGGAATACAAAGAACATAGGGAGGAGGGGAGTAAGTTCCTGGTTCCTGTAGGTTTTGCGTGGGGGGGGGTTGGGGGGGCCTCCGTATCCATTTTGCTTGGGGCCCCCAAATTCCTTCAAACGGCCCTGAGTACACCCTCCATGGCATTGGACCAGGCAGTTACCCCCCTTTAATACACCTGTGTGCACCAACATGCTTTAACTACGCTGGTGAGCTGTAGGTATTTTTGGTAGGATCAGAGTGTGCTGAAAATAAATATATCAATTCTGGGTATACCTTATTTTTTGGTATCATATAGGAATACTTTCAACATCAGGTACATAAAAAACATTTGTGTAGTGTACAGATTCTGCTCTACAACATAGATTAGCTTAGTTTTAATAGAGATAGCAAATTAATTTATAGTTTTTTGTAACTGTCAGGTAAGAAAGACCTGGGGGAGCCAGGCTGAGTTTTCGGTTTAAGATGGATTTTTATTAAGCCTTTAGAAATTGATAGGATCTTTCTTGATGTGATGCTAAATGTATTATTCAATGGCTAATTGTATTATACATCATTCACAAGTTATTATTAATTAAAAAATATCAAAGAAAAATGTAATTCTTTGAATCTTCATCTTAATTGACCAGCAGAAGTCATTAGACATGCCTGGCTTCTTAAAGCAGAGGTTCACCCAAAATGGAACCTCTGCTTTTTGGAACCCTCCCCCCTCCGGTGTCACATTTGCCACCTTTCAGGGAGGAGGGGGTGCAAAAAACAGGTATTTGCACCACTTCCTGGTATATAGACTCCCTCGGGAGTCCTGCCCCTTCGCGTCACTTCCCTTGCTGTGTTCTGGGAAACACACGGCTCCCAGAACACAGTGGGGGCCAGTGAGGACGGCGCAGCGTGACTTGCGCACGCGCAGTAGGGAACTGGGCAGTGAAGCCGCAGCGCTTCACTTCCCGATTACCTCACCGAGGATGGCAACAGGTAAGTGTCGATATAGATAGATATAAAATTTGACATGATGGTGACAATAGCCTTCTGTGTCTATCGAACCTGCGGTCGAATGTGCCTAACATAATTTGATTAGTCCACGATTATTCGACATAGAGAGAAAAGATTTGACATTATAGAGACATGAAGATTCGACGAAGCAGCTAAAAACATACAATCGCTGCGAGCGGACATTTACGGTCAAATGCTCCGCCCATAGGCTATAGAACAATTCTAATGTTGTTTGACTAGTATTAATAATTAATATTTATAATTATTACTATTCAAACAACATTAGAATTCTACTATAGCTTATGGGCCAAGCATTCGACCGGAAACATACGATCGCGGTGTCATCAAATCTTCTTAGAACATCTGACAGACACCATAAGCCTTCAATTGACAGATTCAACCTTAATTCATTCGGATTTTCGTATGGATGCATTTTATAACGAAACAAAATAAATAAAAATGAATGTTGGGAGTAGCAAAATAAATTTATTTTTCGGACGAAACCGAAATTCCGAAACATAATATTTCAGTGTACACATGTCTAACATGCAGTAAAGCATGCTTGTTATACTGAGTGTGGAACCTAAGAGATTAATCCTATGCATTGTGTAAATGGCTGTTTGATCCAGTCTTCTCTGATCTTCCCCTTCTTCCACAGTCCCCAATCCATCTCCTGATAGTACCATGGCTAAGAGACAAGCTGCACATGCCCAGTTTGGTGTGTATTGCTAGTAAGATTTTTTCTTTTCTTGGGGGAGTGCATGTAATCAGCACAGGGCCAATCAGTACTGTCCAGGCAGAGGCACAGGGGTCATGTATCCTCATAGAAAAATCATGGGAGAATGAAAACTCCTCCTACAAGCTTTAACCAGACACTGATAGAAGTCACAAGATTGCTCTAACTGCTGATGAGAAAAAGTATTTGGCAGTTTATATTTACTAAACTATTGTATTTCTATGTTCTGTGTACTGTGGGAGTCCAGATATAGTTAATGCAGGGTTCTGGGTTTAGTAACACTTTAAATGTCCATAAAATGTATGTACATATTGTGCATTTAACTGAATATACTTACCACTTTTTAAGTTCTGTATGATAAAGATATTTCTCATGGGCCAACTGTATTTATCTATTATCTTTCTCCTCCCACAGATCATGCAGACGCGGCCATGACCCCTAGGTAACATTGGTGGGTAGGGGTTGGTTGGTGTGCGTGGGCCCCTTTTCAGCCCCCTCACAACCCCCTGGATCTTTTGGCCATAGGAGCCACGGATTTCCACATTTCCACTCCCTTCCTGTTTGCATCTCACCTTAAAGCGTGGGTGGTGGCCGCATGAGCCAGGTGGTGCGGTGACATGGGACATAACTTCGCCCTATGGGCAGGCTTGCAGCGCCGAGGGATCCTGTGACGGACAGTCAGCATCATCACACAGCGCTGCTGTCCTCACCACTATAACCAGCTGCTCTCAATTGCTATCCACGTGATTGGAGAAATCTACAGCCCCGAATGGGTATATCTACCAGCACTGCACGCTTCTTTTTGACAGCGTGGAGCTACTGGGAGGATGTACCACATACAGATGCCACAACCATCTGAGGAATTTAACACAGATACTACCTTTATAACCCATAATGGCTGACCAGTCTGGTGTTCGGGTCTCCCCTACATGTCAATGATCATGTTTGGCTGTAACCTCAATACATACACCTTTAGATGCATATACTCACTGGTTATACATATAGCTCATCATTGTGGTTAATAGCAATCTACTCTTTTTTGCTCTTGTGCACACAGATGAGCATCTAACTACATGGTCTTTGCATTTATTACCCCCTGGGCCGTTGGTCACTTCTTGGCAGAAACTCACGTTCCAACACCTTTGGGATCCTTGTAGTTGTGGCATCTGCTGTCCTCTCTCCTCCCATCTATGTTACTTTTTTCTCCATCCCCGGGCCCATATTGGCAGCACTATCTGACCTGTGGAGCACCTACCATCACATCTCCAGCTGATATACCATTTGCTTTCTGCATTTTGTAAGTATACTGCCAAACCGTACGACTGAGACATGATATCTATTCAAATATTGACATATGCTGTTACTACCTTCATTAATTCCTTACTATGTATCTACTTTGTAGAATCTTATTTGACCCAACTGACATAAAAACCTCTGATGACGGACAATTGAGGTCAGAAACATGTTAGATGTCGTTTTCAGTATGCTATCCTGCTTGCCCACGTCATCTCGATGGGGCAGCTCGCTCTACCATACAGACGGCTATATTTGGGTACTATGTATATTGATGTATTTCTGATGATTACTTTTTGTATACATAATATATTTTTGTAATAAATGTACTCCTTGAATACACACTTGGTCTGTCTATTAAAATCCAGAGGGGTACTACCTTGCCTTTTGGCACAAGGTTTTTTTTTCTTTATTCGTTCCTCTGGAGGAATGATTATTGGAGGCACAGCAGTATTGTCAGTCTGGGATAGGGATTATTTTAAATGTATTAGCAGATTTAGATAACCTAACAAATTGAAGCCAATTTCCAGCTCATACTTTATATACAGTTACAGCATTTTTTTTTCCTTTTGGGATAAAGGTTTTGTATGAATAACTAAAAGCTGATCATTTAATCACCCCTGCTAGTGTTTATGCGGAGTTCCGCTGGAATATATTTTTTAAAAAAATCAGCAGCTACTAATACTGCAGCATGCTGACTTCTAAAATAAGGGACACTTACCTGTCCAGGGCTCCCGCGATGTCGGCACTTGAAGCCGATCTGTCTCTTGCTTGCTGCCGACAGTCCATCTTCGGTAAGGGAATCAGGGAAGTGAAGTCTTACGGCTTCCAGCCTGGTTCCCTACTGGGTGTGTGTGTACCCCACTGGTCCCTGCTGTTTTTATGGGACCTGTGTGACCTGCTCCCCCTCCCCTGAAAGGTGCCAAATGTGAAACCGGAAGGGGGGAGGATTCCTGAAAAGTGAAAGTTCCATTTTTGGGTGGAACTCGGCTTTAAGTGGTTTGTCTCATTCATGTAAACTGATACATCTGCTGAAGAACTTGAAGTCACCACCAGCAAGCCAAGACTGCTGAGATAGACATGATTAACAGGTTGTATATCTTGTCCAATTGTGTTTTTTATTTTGATAAGCTAATGTAGCCCAATGGCAAGGACGGAACATATAGACCATGCCACTAATGCTCTATGTGTCCACACAGGACCCTATTCTGCTAGCCAGTGTTGTCCACTTCCATCCACCAGAGGGATCCTGTGGGGCATGAAATACCAAAGAGACTTTAAATACAGGATCGTGATGGATTATGGGAGATTTTTGTTTACTGGAAGTACTTGGCTATTGCTGCAGATAGACTGAAAGGCTTACAATTTTCCAATAGAGAAGTAGAAGGGGAGGAGCAGATTAATTTACCTGGGGCTGTGAAAGGAAGGATATCTCTTTCTGCAAGGAGTGAGGCAGTGCACTAGCCATGTGGAGAAAGCAAGGGGCCATCATCCTTGGGCCTAAAACCATGACCTAGTCTGTTGGGAGCTGGTTACACAGAGAGAAAACCAGCAATGAGAATATCTCCAGACAAGTCCCTGGTTGCCAAGAATCTAGCCTAGAGTTTGCTGTGCACATAGGACTGGTAAGCAACTGCTGGCTGGCTTCATATTACCCCCTTATAGCAGAGTGAGACTAAATGCAATTTAGGAACACTGTATCACTGCATTTAGAATTCTTAAAGAGACAGTATTCTAAGTGCACCAGCCCACAGTCTGGACCGCACCAAATACCCAGCAGAAGGTTGAGAGCAAAAAGACAGGTCAATTGTTCAGCCATTGTCTTATCTTAATTTGACACTGTTTATTGCTGCTGTTATTTTTCTACTTGATAAATGCCTGGGATATAACTGAAAATTATGAGTCACTACAACCTGATGCTTTCTAACTGTTAATCAACTAAGACCATTAACTTTGCCCACTGAATAATTCATCAATGCCCAGTTTCTCACCCTTAACTTGTGACAATATATTCTACTTGCATTCAACCATTTGGTACCAATTTCTGTGCCTTTGCCTAACTATGTATAGGGATCTGCAGCTCTCTTCTACTCAGCAGGTGTGTCAGAGACTGCAGAGCTGTTTCATAAGAGTTGTGGCACAAGAACAGAATACACCATACTTTTAAGAGGCTCCTCTGCAGAGGTAAGCGCTACACTAGTACTCTCTTTTCACATGTCAAACCTAAATATTCACCTAATTTAGAATTTTAGTATAGGCACCTTTCACACTGGCCAAGTCTACCAGCGATATTTGCTGCTCAGCAGGGAATCTCTCTGCTGTTTCCCGCCTGAGCAAGTGGATGGCCAGGTCCCGTGTCTACTCCATGGATGCAGAGTGGACACAGACACAGCCCACTCTCCTCTATGTGCTGTCGGAATAGAAAATGGACGGACTGTCTATTTTTATCTGACTGTCATCTGATCTTATCCGCCAGACAGATAGGGAATGTTTTTGGGGCAGGATCAGATGTTGGCGAGTGTCAACAGACACATGTCCATTGACATCCTCAGCTCCATAGAGAGAAATGGATGGTGCGAACGGGTCCACCTGAAAAATTGATAGTCACGTCCATGTGAAAGGGCGCCTTAAAGAAACTGTCAAAATTTGCAGGAAAACTGAAGGTGTTCAGATTTCACCTGCGCATTTATTCACCTTCTGATTTCTACAGCCTCCTTAACAAATGTTAAAAGACAATAGATCTTTAAAGTGATTGTAAGAGGCCACCTTGTAAAAAAAAAACATTCAGTTTTAAAATAGACATAAAGGCAAAACATTTTTTGTAAAGCTTAAAAAAACATTTATACATACCCTTTTCTCTTTTTATAAGTGATCACATTCCCTCTTTTCTCAGCTGCATAAGAGCTGGGGGAGGAGAAGCAGCAGCACACTGGGTTGCCAATGAATGGCTGTGCAGTGGGGGCATGTCAGACAAGTCTAATCATTGGAGGAGAGCAGGCTGAGTTCCCAGCAAAACTAGAGAACTGACCTCAGTGTGCTCTTCTGCTTAGTGTGATCAGTTTTTAATAAGATAAGGAAAGGGACTTGCAGGAACACAAGGGACTTCACACTAAGGAAGCAATACAAAGAGAAAAGGATACTTTCTCATACAAGTACATGAAACAGCTAGCGCATATCAGGATTATGAAATGTTGGGGTTAACAAACACTTTAAGAGTGGGCCTTCAGAATGTTACTAATGCCATATTTGTGACTGGTTCTCTTAAAAGTGGAACACCTCATTCCATGATCACACTTAGTATTAAAAATTAATACATAAACCTTTCACTGTTTGTGGATACCACATCTATTTTATGTCATCTTTAGAGAATGTATATGATTAAAACTGTGACTTGCATATTTGTTATTGACAGAAGCTTGGTTCTTCATCTGCCTGATATTAAGCTTAGAACCAGGTCAGCAGATTACTAGCTGATTATATTCTAAAATCAATTTTAATGTACATGTTCATTTCATACATAGATATTTTTATAGGCAATGACTCATTAGGAAGTTAATACATGTACAAGAGATAGTGCCAAAGAGATTAAGGTAATATGAATATAATAATATTGGAAGGTTCAATTTGGTTTCAAAATGCTCTTTTCACAGCACTTTTAAATCCTCCTAAACATTAATACATTTATGGTTTCTTGGGATGTGAGATGAAAATTTAACAATTGAAGGAACATAATATGTAAAGCAGAAACATTGTTATTTTATAATGCATGAAGTGAGCTGCTGTGGCTTTATAGTCGTAACAATGGCCAGGTACAGTTTACTAAAAATCCCGCTGCTAATTCAAAAAATATGACAAGACATACTGTCACGTAGAATGACTGATTTAATGTTTTGGCTTAAAAATAAAAAGAGAAAATGTGGATTATGAAAAAAGAAAAAAAAAAAAAAGCACAATGTACATATACTGTATAAACACAAACCACCAAAGGTGGTGCCGTTTCTCGAAATGGTAAAAATGTAGTAAGGAAGTTTGACAGGTAGTACCTGAAAACATAACAATTAATTAAAGTGGTAGTAAAGTCTGTACTTCTTTACTCAGCTCCATTAAAATGTTTAAAATAAGGACTTACATGTAATTTCCTGTAAATGCTTTAGGAGATTTTGTCCTGTTCTCCATGCGATTAAGTTATTTGCACAGCATTGATGGCACGTTGACTGACAGTGACTGTACTGTGAGTGTGTTTTGCGATGTGCCATGGTGTTGTAGTCCTCAATGCCGGCATTGTAGCTCAGTCCTTAGAGAGCTCAGATGTTTTTTTCTCTTCCCTGTCACTAGGTTCTGCTACATCCCACCTCGCATGCGTGTGATTGGCAGCAGTGATGTTGTGGAAGGGCAGAAACAGGATTGGAAATGGCTCAGGAGGTTTCTCTAAAGATGGTATGGTGCCAGCTTCAGCAGCATCGAAAGAAATAAAATATCAACTGCAAAAAGTAAGGACACTTCAATGGTGCTGTCACTTGTCTGGTTAGATTGGAATGTGGATTTCAGTGCCGATCTGTGTTTAACAGGATTGTGCACTACTGAGTGTTTAGTATCATTTTAATATACGAGAAGTAAAAAGGAAAGTTTATTTATATTTTATGATAGCCACAAACTATTAGGCCCCATGCACACTGGGCAGTTAGCCCTAGCGCATAGGCCTCTGGTGTTTAGCTGTGGGTGAAGGACAACCTGTCATGGGAGGCTGACCGACAGCTGCTGTGGATGGACAAGGCTGAATGGTGCACATAGCGGTAGAAATGTGTGGGCTGGATTTTGCCCAGGGATGAAGTGCTTGTTTTTCGGGCATTCATCCTGAGCATACTACTCTAAATTGAAGTACCATTGAGTGCACCATCCAGCCCCATCCGAGTCAGGAAATATGAAAAGGAGAATTAGCTGTTGGAGAACCCAAGGACATATAAAAAGCCAGAAACCGACTTGCGAAGGTTCACCTCTGACCTGAGAAACAACGTAGACACTACCTTATACATTGGAATGACAAACCCATTTAAAATATGAAACGTCCCTTTCCATACATCATCCTATGCAGCAAGTTCAAGATAAATGGAAGCAAACTTCACACCCAAATTTCTCCCCTCTGGTTCAATTAAAGTAAACAATATTATGAGTATGGAGGATTTTACACCTTCTTATCATAATAGAGAAGAAAACTTCAAAATACATGGGCATCCTGGATTCATTATATTTACTAAGAGCAATATAGAAACAATATTCTGGATCCTGAGTCTGTTGTGATCAAATATGTTTTTCCACCTCGATCTCTCTTACATTATGTCTTCCTTTCTTTCCTAGATTGTCTTGGACAAACCCCATCTGTACCCCACATTTGTATTTATGTTTTAATTCATCTTTTCATCCTTCCTTGTTTCTTCCCACTCTGCCCTTCCTCCCCTCCACAATTCCAGTCTTGTTCACTTCTCCCCCTCCACCCCATACCTCCTCTCTAACGCACCTCCACCCTCATCATATACCTGTTGTCAGAACTATTGAGGGTAAATAGCAATAATTTCTAAGGACTAACATATTATTTTTATACAGTAAAACCTTGGTTTGAGAGTAACTTAGTTTAAGGGCGTTTTGCAAGACAAGCAAAATGTTTTAATACATTTGCCTTGATATACAAGCGATTGTCTTATATAAGAGTAGCGTCATGTCACAACTGACTATAAAAAAAGAAGAGAGGAGCCTATAAGTATAGCAATATGGTTACATTTAATGATTGTACAACATTTTGCAACATATTGCTACATTTAGATGTGCCTCTCTTCTCTTTTATACCTGTATAAATAATGCTTTTGATGTATAAGTGCTTTGGATTACAAGGCATGTTTCTGGAACACATTATGCTTGCTAACCAAGGTTTTACTGTATATGGTTTTCAAGGGAATATGGGAACCATCTGTTCTGTTTGTTTAAAAGGTAACGTAAGTTCTTTGCTTGTGAATAGAGTCTCTTACAAGAGATTTTAAAAAGTTTTTTCAACTATTCTCCCCAGGTCATAAATTGTGAGGATCCCAGACAATCAGACAAGATAGGACTGGCCATGGTGCCTGAATGTGTATAGTGAGATTGATGGTTCATGTCTCAACTAGAACAATGAATAGGACTGATGAATTGTTTTTCTCTCATTACTAAAAAGAAAAAGGAGCTCATTTAAAAGTTGCCTTATGAACAAGTATTATTAACCGCAATATATTATATTAGCAATAATTTATATTGTTTATTAATACACTGTATAGGTGAATTCTATGCCTTCTTAATGACTAATCTCACATATTGTTTGATTTTTACTCATTGAAACATTATAGTATGTATATTATTAATATGAGAGATAGCATGTTTGAAATATGGATAAGAGTAAAAATGCACGTAAAATAGTCATTGTATTTTGAGAAACCAATTACCTCACTACCAATGGTATTTGGAGTAAAAGCTAGTTGCATTGTTCAGACTTACTTATAGCAGAATATTCTACAAAGAGACGAGAAGTCTGACAGACCTGCTGTAGAATAAACATCCCTATTTATATTTATGGTTTTGTTCAAGGCTCAGGTCAAAGGTTATTTGAAGTGATAGCTTGACATTTTAAGTAAAGCTCCAAAATCTTTTTTAATCCAACACTGCCCCCTTTTTGGTAGCTATGTGAAGGGGTCCAATACTGCCCCCTTAGGCAGTTGTGCCATGGTTAACTAGTAAATAAGAATTTGACAGCATTGATTCATGGAAAGCAACATCCATGCTTATTTTCTTTGGGGGTGTTTAAGGCTGGGCTCAGCCTTCCTTCTCTGAGCTGGCTGCTCAGCTGTCGACTAATTGCCAGCTCCCTTCTCTCCACAGTGGCTCACCTGTTGATAAAATCCTGCTCGTCAGTCCTGCCTACTTAAACCATCCAGCCCAGATGATCTCTGCTTCGCCTTGCGTTCCTGTTAAAGACTTGCTTGGCTGACATTCCTTCTGGCTCCTGCTTGCTGTTCCATTACGCTGATCCCTGGCTCCTGACTTGCTGGCTTGTCTGCCTATCCGTTCCAGTTACCGAGCTTTGGCTATGTTTTGACTACGTTTGTTCTATTTACTGTTATTATTAAACAATTGTGATTTTAACTGCACTTCTGTCTCTGTCTTATTTATGGTTTCTGACAGTGGGATAGAGTTGAGAATAGATTGAGAGAGGGCGGAATGGAAAAATAATGAAGGAAGAAGTGTCCATTGGAACAAACAGCAGACATCTCTCAGACAAAATATTTGGGTTTTCTGGACAAAGAATCCAAAGTATACATTTCTAATTATCTATAGGAAATAGTTATTAGTCCTTGTAGCCTATAGATTTGAATTGAAATATAATTCTAACCGCACAGGGCCACCATCAGGGGGTCACAAGCATTACACAGGTAAGGGGCCCAAATGTCCCCAGGGGCCCGCCTGGCTCCCCCGGTAATCAGCTTGTAGCTGAAGAGAAGGAGAAGAGATGACACGTTCAAGTTTTCGCCACCCCCCCCCCCCCCCCAGTTACCGAGCTTTGGCTATGTTTTGACTACGTTTGTTCTATTTACTGTTATTATTAAACAAGTGTGATTTAACTGCACTTTTGTCTCAGTCTTATTTATGGTTTCTGACAGCGGGATAAGAGTTTGAGAATAGATTGAGAGAGGGGTGAATGGAAAAATCATGGAAGGAAGAAGTGTCCATTGGAACAAACAGCTGACATCTCTCAGACAAAAGATTTTGGGTTTTCTGGACAAAGTATACAAAGTATACATTTCTAATTATCTATAGGAAATAGTTATTAGTCCTTGTAGCCTATAGATTTGAATTCAAATATAATTCTAACCGCACAGGGCCACCATCAGGGGGGTACAAGCATTACACAAGTAAGGGGCCCAAATGTCCCCAGGGGCCCGCCTGGCTCCCCCGGTAATCAGCTCGTGGCTGATGAGAAGGAGAAGAGATGACACGTTCAAGTTTTCGCCACCCCCCAGTTACAGAGCTTTGGCTATGTTTTGACTACATTTGTTCTATTTACTGTTATTATTAAACAAGTGTGATTTAACTGCACTTCTGTCTCGATCTTATTTATGGTTTCTGACAGCGGGATAAGAGTGTGAGAATAGATTGAGAGAGGGGGGAATGGAAAAATCATGGAAGGTACAAGCATTACACAAGTAAGGGGCCCAAATGTCCCCAGGGGCCCGCCTGGCTCCCCCGGTAATCAGCTTGTTGCTGGAGAGAAGGAGAAGAGATGACACCTTCCACCCCCCCCCCACCGGTTCTCTGCTTGCGGCTGGAGAGAGGAGAGGAGACATGACCCTTATGCCGCGTACACACGATCGGTTTGTCTGATGAAAACGGTCTGATGGACCATTTCATCAGACTAACCGATCGTGTGTGGGCCCCATCGTTTTTTTATCCATCGGTTAAAAACTAGGAACTTGTTTTAAAATGATCTGATGGTTAAAAAACCGATCGTCTGTGGGCACGTCCATCGGTTAAAAATCCACGCATGCTCAGAATCATGTCGACGCATGCTCGGAAGCATTGAACTTCATTTTTCTCAGCTCGTCATTGTGTTTTACGTCACCGCGTTCTTTTTTAACCGATGGTGTGTAGGCATCACTGATGAAAGTCAGCTTTATCGGATATCTGATGAGAAAATCCATCAGACCGATGGACCGATCGTGTGTACAGGGCATTACACTTTTTCGGCACCCCCCCCCCCACTCTTCGCGGCTAGAGAGAGGAGAGGAGAGGAGAGATGACACTTTCACTTTTTTGGTCGGATGCCCATGCCTAAAGCTGTGTATAGGCCCCAAAATTTCTGATGGCTGTATGAATTGTTTTCCTTTTTAAATCAAAGAAAGGGATACAACTATTTGTATAAGCTCATTGAGGCTGATTTCAGGTTCTAGTAAATGGTTTATTGATGATGTATGTTTTAATTAAATTAATTTATTGGAAATTATCTTTACCTTAAATGTAGGTCTGGTTAAAATCACCAACTCCTTACATGGCAAAACAAATTTTTCCATGTACCGTTAAAATAATCTGAGCTTGTAAACGTTTGTTGTCTTCGAAAGGTCACATGTCAAAGTTAACACCTTGTTGTTTTCACATTCTGTTGAGCCACTGATTATATAATTAATCACTCTTAAAGAAATTACTCAGTTTTGTTGAATTGATATTGGGGTTAATTTCCTCATTATCTGTATCATTCACTTTATTGAAATGTTGATCTATATTATCTGCTTGTCACCAGTTATATTTTGATATTATTTTGCACTGATTTTAATAAATAAATGTATACATTTTTGCACATCTTTTTGTACTCCACTTGTCTTCAGGTTAGCGCAAAAAACAAATTTTTATTTTTTTGTTGATTTGTCGAAATTATTTGGAATCTCATTAATCATAGACCCTTGCTTATTTTCATAAATATAAAACTGTTTAATATTTCAGTATAAACATTCTGACACAGTCTTTATCTCTAAAGCCAGTCATAGATGAATCTATTTTCTTGATTGAAGAACTTCGGTAAAATCAGTCCGCCCACACATGGCTCGAATCTCAGTCTGTCCCTGCTAAACCAGCTGAGAATTGAACCGCCTGAGATTCAAACTGTCTATGACGTATTTATTCTTTGTAAAGGGTTCTGTATCAACTTAGTGTTCTATTGACCTGTTAGTTTTAGACACTCTCCTACTTTCTTACACGATTCATGATCTGTTTGTACTTTATGTAAAGTGGCTATTTTACTAAGTTGAAACCCATTTTATGATGTACCTATCTATATATCATTTATAAAAAAAAAAACTGACAACTGGAAACATTATGCTGTGAATGCTATAGGTTCACTACACAAAACAAAGTTATGGTAATGTATAAGTACCCAAAACTATATACATTTTATTTAACTGGCTTGCCGCCCGTCCACTGTCAAATGATGGCTAAGCGGTGCGGCTCTCGTTCTGGGTGGCCGTCATATGAACGACCAATCATGGCCGCGCCGTGTTGCTAGAACGCAGCCAAACCGCGATCTGTATAAAAAGATCCGCGGCCGTGGCTCTTTAACCATGTGATCGGCTGTGACCAATCACAGCTGGTCACATGTAAACACGGAGACACTGACAGAGTGTGAGGAAAGGAGAGCCAATCAGCGCCATCTCCTCACAGGGCACAGCTAGGTATGTAATCAGGGCACTGATCATCAGTGCCCTGATTACATTTAAGTACCAACCAGTGCCAGCAATTATTGCCCAACCCTGCCAGCACTCAGTGCCCACCAGTGCCTACAGGTGCCAGATTTAGGTGCCCACAAGTACCCACTTTCATTACCCACAAGTGTCAGCAATCATTGACCAATAGTGATGCCAGTCAGTGCTGGCTATAACTGCTGCCCATCAATGCCACCCATCAATGCCTATCAGTGCCCATCAGTGCCTCCTATCTGTGTCCAGTGCCCACCAGTGCCACCCATCAGTGCTCATCAGTGCCACATATCAGTGCCCATAAGTGTGGCATATTCGTGCCTCCTCATTAGTGCCAGATAATCAGTGCCCATAATTGCCACCTCATCAGTGCCCATAAGTGCCACTTCATCAATGCCCATCAGTGCAGCCTATCAGTGCCCATCCATGCCGCCTCATCAGCGCCCATCAGTGAATGAGAAAAATTATGTATTTGCAAAATGTATTGACAAACTAAGAAAATATTTTTATTTTTCTTCAAAATCTTTGGTCTTTTTTGGGGGTAAAAAATAAAAAACCTAGGAGTGATTAAATACCACCAAAAGAAAGTTCTATTTGTGTGAAGAAAATTATAAAAATGGCACAAGGTTACAGTGTAGCATAACCGCGCAATTGTCATTCAAAGTGTGACAGTGCTGAAAGCTGAAAAATGGCTTAGGCAGGAAGGTAGTCTAAGTACCCTGTATTGAGGTGGTTAAAGTAGAACCGTGGACAAAATAAAAAAATATATGCTGTATATACTACAGTTCATCATCACTAGCGTTAACACAGCAGTTATTGATTTTCTCAGTACCCCTGTAACAGTTTTATTACTTGTTGAGTCTGACAGTAGATCCATTTATTTTCCACTTCCTGTAATAGTTTGACAATGCTATTCACTCTGTGGTGAAAACACTTCATCATAGACATGGTAGTCTAAAACTGACATATAGATTTAGGTGGTCTTTAAGTAAGCAACCAACAATTAAACCCAATATCGGCCAGCAACTTTCAGCAATTACAATATTCTTTATTTTATTATTTAAAAATAATAGTTAAACCATATAATTAAACCCTGATCATTGTATGCAGACATGCCAAATATATTTTTTTCACTTTTGTTGGACAGTTTGCCCTGCATGTAAGACCCCTTTCACACTGAGGCAGTTTTCAGGCGTTTTAGCACTAGAAATAGAGCCTGTAAAGCGCCTGAAAACTCACTCCCATTCATTGCACTGGGTGCTTTCACACCCGGGCAGTGAGCTTGCGGGACGTTTGAAAATATTCTGCAAGTAGCATCTTTGGGGCAGTTTGCATTGCAATGAATAGGCAGAGCTTCCGAAGAGACTAAAAAGCGCTTCGGAAATGCTGCAACACAAACCAAACCCCTTCTTTGGAGTTAAAAGCACCCCGCTAGTGGGCGAAAAGTGCAGCTTAAATAAAGCTAAAGCGCAGCAAAAACGAACAGCGCTTTAGCGGTGACGCGCCTGTGGCCCTAGTGATAAAATGGGGACATTTTTTTAAAACAAAAGCTTGTGGCTCCTATAAAGGAACTCATATACTAAATATTATAATCACCCCATATAATTACCGTAACCCTTTACAATTACCAGGACCCCATACAATTACCGGAACACTATTTTCTTGGCTGTACTAGTCCTTTAAAAACCACAGTACTGTAAACATACTGTACATACTTTCTAAACCATTATTTACATTGTATGTACTGAATTCAAATTCCAAGGGCTCTTTCACAAGGGCAGTCCACCCAACAGACTCTGCTTTGCTCAGCAGGCGACTGATCCGCTGATCCCCACTGAGCAGGTGGATGTCAGGTCTGTCTCCACTCACTGCGCAGAGATGGACCTGTCAGAGCCCTGCTCTACTCTATGGGGAGATCGTTGTCCGCCGGTGTCCTGCGATCATGTCACGAAGCTGAAGAATGGGGAGATGTCAGTGTAAACACAACATCTCCCCGTTCTTCCTAGTGACATGTCACTGATCGAATGCTCACTCTCATTGGGAGCAGCGATCAGTGACATGTCACTCATAGCCATGCCCCCTAACAGTTAGAATCACTCCCTAGGACACACTTAACCCCTTCAGCGCCCCCTACAGGTTAACCCCTTCACTGCCAGTGTAATTTTTACAGTAATCAGTGCATTTTTATAGCACTGATCGCTGTAAAAATGACAATGGTCCCAAAATGGTGTCAAAAGTGTCCGATGTGTCCGCCATAATGTCGCAGTCACAATAAAACAATCACTGATCGCCGACATTAGTAGTAAATATTTTTTTTATAAAAATGGCATAAAACTATCCCTTATTTTGTATACGCTATGGGCCAGATTCACATAGAATTGCCCTGGCGCAGCGTATCAGTGATACGCTACGCCGCCGTATCTTACCTGGCGGAATTTCTAATCCACAGCGAAATCACAGCGAAAGTTATGGCGGCGTAGTGTTTTTCTGGCGGCATGTTTGAAATTGGGCGGGTTGGGGGCGTGATTCATTTAAATGAAGCGCGTCCCCGCGCCGAATGAACTGCGCATGCTCCGTTTTGAAATTTCCCGCCGTGCTTTGCGTGAAATGACGTTGCACCAACGTCATTTTTTGAACTTAGAAGTGAGTTACGTCCTTTCCTATTCACAGACGACTTACGCAAAAAAAAAAAATTAAATCTCGACGTGGGAACGAAGGCCATACTTTAACATGGCAAGTCTATCTATACGCCACAAAATAACAGCTTTAATTATACGCCGGGAAAAGCCGACTAGCGACGACGTAAGAGAATGCGACGGCCGCGTGTACGTTCGTGGATCGACGGAAAAAGCTAATTAGCATACCCGACGCGGAAAACGACGCAAACTCCACCCAGCGGGCGCCAAAGTATTGCACCTACGATCCGAAGGCGTACGAAGCCGTACGCCTGTCGGATCGAAGCCAGAAGCCGTCGTATCTTGGTTTGAGGATTCAAACTAAAGATACGACGCGGCAAATTTGAAAGTACGCCGGTGTATCAGTAGATACGCCGGCGTACTTGCTCTGAGAATCTGGCCCTATAACGTTTGCGCAAACCAATCAATAAACGCGTATTGCGAGTTTTTTTTGCCAAAAATATGTGGAAGAATGCGTATCGGTCTAAACTGAGGAAACAATTTGTTTTTTTTTTATATATTTTTTTTCAAAATAGCGCAAAAAATTAAAACCGCAGAGGTGAGGAAAAAGAAAGCTCTATTTGTGGGAAAAAGGACTTCAATTTTGTTTGGGAGCCACGTCGTATGATGTGCAATTGTCAGTTGAAGCGACGCAGTGCCAAATCGCAAAAAGTGGCCTGGTCTCTGGCCAGCCAAATGGCCCGGGGCTTAAGTGGTAAAAATACACCTGGAATATGCAAACTGCAACCTGTATAGGTGTGAATCAGACCTAAGAGCTAAAGGCTGCAGCATTTATTACTAGGAAGCACAAGTGAAACTGTAGACTCTATGGCCCGGATTCACATAGCACTTACGCGACGTATCTCGAGATACGCCGCGTAAGTGTAAATGTGCGCCGTCATATCTGTGCGCCCATGCCCACAGAACTAGATACGCCTGAAAATAGGCTTTCTACGACCGATGTAAGTTTCCTACGCCGTCGTATCGTATTTACGCTGGCCGCAAGGGGCGCTGCCATTGATTTACGATTCGAATATGCAAATGAGTGAAATACGCCGATTCACGACCGTACTTGCGCCCGGTGCATTAATATACGCAGTTTACGTTACGTAAGGCTTACGTCCGGCGTATAGTTATTCCCCATCTATGAGGCGCAACTCATGCAAAGGTATGGACCAGGGAACAGCCGTCGTATTTTACGTCGTTTACGTAGTAGTACGCGAATAGGGATGGGCGTAGGTTACGTTCACGTCGTAGGCAGTGATTCAACGTATCTTAAGGAGTATTTCCGACGTGATTCTGAGCATGCGCACTGGGATGCCTCCACGGGACGGCGCATGCGCCGTTCGTTCGGACCATTATTTGCATGGGGTCACGCTTAATTTAAATGAATCATGCCCACTTCCACCTACTTTAAATTAGGCCGGCTTACGCCTACGAATTTACGTTACGCCGGTGCAACGTTGGGAGCAAGTGCTTTGTGAATACTGTGCTCGCCGCTCTGCGCTACGTCGGCGTAGCGTATATTCGATATGTTACGCCGGCATAACTATGCGCCGCTGTACGTGAATCCGGGCCTATATTTTCCTGGTGACCACTGTCAGTGAGGCAGAAAGGGAGTGGAAATACATTTTAGGTCAACATGGTAAATGGTGAGAATAACTTCTGCAATGTTGACACCTGGTAAAGTAATTTTTCTCTTCATTGAGTCATAATAATCCAAATGTGGGCTTATATATACTGTATATATACCGTTGTGCTCATAAGTTTACATACCCTGGCAGAATTTATGATTTCTTGGCCATTTTTCAGAGAATATGAATGATAACACAAAAACTTTTCTTTCACTCATGGTTAGTGTTTAGCTGAAACCATTTATTATTAATCAACTGTGTTTACTCTTTTTTTAATCATAATGGCAACAGAAACTACCCAAATGACCCTGATCAAAAGTTGACATACCCTGATGATTTTGGACTGATAACATGCACACAAGTTGACACAAAGGGGATTGAATGGCTATTAAAGGTAACCATCCTCACGTGTGATCTGTTTGCTTCTAATTAGTGTGTGTGTATAAAAGGTCAATGAGTTTCTGGACTCCTGACAGACCCTTGCATCTTTCATCCAGTGCTGCACTGGCATTTCTAGATTATGAGTCATGGGGAAAGCAAAAGAATTGTCAAATAATCTGTGGGAAAAGGTAGTTGAATTGTATAAAACAGGAAAGGGATATAAAAAGATATCCAAGGAATTGAGAATGCCAATCATCAGAGTTTAAACTGTAATCAAGAAGTGGAAAATGAGGGGTTCTGTTGAACCCAAACCACGGTCAGGTAGACCAACTAGAACTTAAGCCACAACTGTAGGGAAAAAAGTTAGGGATGCAAAAAAAAACACAAATAACTTCAGGTGAAATACAGGACTCTCTGAAAACATGTGGCATGGCTGTTTCAAGATGCACAATAAGGAGGCGCGTGAAGAAAGATGGGCTGCATGGTCGAGTCGCCAGAGGAAAGCCATTACTATGCAAATGCCACAAAGTATCCCACTAACAAACAGCACAGAGACAAGCATCAAACCTTCTGGCACAAAGTCATTTGGAGTGATGAGACCAAAATTGAGCTTTTTAGCCACAACCATAAATGCTACATTTGGAGAGGAGTCAACAAGGCCTATGATGAAAGGTACATCATTCCTACTGTGAAACACAGAGGTGGATCGCTGATGTTTTGGGGATGTGTGAGCTACAAAGGCTCAGGAAATATGGTCAACATTGATGGTAAGATGAATGCAGTATGTTATCAAAAAATAATGGAGGAACATTTACATTCATCAGCCAGGAAGCTGCCCATGGGACGTACTTGGACATTCCAACATGACAATGTTTCAATACACAAGGCCAAGTCGACCTGTACAGCAGAATAAAGTGAAGGTTCTGGAGTGGCCATCTCAGTCTCCTGACCTCAATATCATTGAGCCCCACTGGGGAGATCTCAAACCTGCAGTTCATGCAAGACAGCCAAAGATTTTACAGGTACTGTAGGCTTTTTGCCAAGAGGAATGGGCAGCTTTACCATCTAAGAAGATAAAGAGCCTCATCCACAAATACCACAAAAGACTTAATGCTGTCATTGATGTTAAAGGGAGCAATCCACGGTATTAAGAACTGGGGTATGAAAACTTTTGATCAGGGTCATTTGGGTAGTTTCTGTTGTCATTATGATTTAAAAAGAGTAAACACAGTTAATTGATAATAAATGGCTTCAACCAAACACTAACCATGAGTGAAAGAAAAGTTGTTGTGTTATCATTCATATTCTCTGAAAAATGCCCAAGAAATCATAATATCTGCCAGGGTATGTAAACTTATGAGAACAACTGTATATAGTAATTAGTTACTAGCTGGTAAATTCTAAATCTTGTAATGAATTTTTGTACAGATGTTTGCCCTGAACCCATTAGATGTACCCCTCCTGGACATCTATGCCACTGATGAGAACCCATGGTCTAAACGGCTTCAGTGTTGTAAGTTGCCCCTTGCTCCTGTTAATTGTCCTATGTGTACGTTTAAAGCTGAACGCCACCAGTGAATTATTTTTCCCATGCCCGCACTGCATGGGTTAATTGCTCACTTTTGTTACTGCGACATTATGGCGGACACTTCGGACACTTTTGACACATTTTTGGGACCATTGGCATTTTTATAGCGATCAGTGCTATAAAAATGCATTGATTACTATAAAAATGCCACTGGCAGGGAAGGGGTTAACACTAGGGGGCGAGGAAGGAGTTAAGTATGTTCCCTGGGTGTGTCTAACTGTGTGTTCTAACTGAAGGGGGGGTGGACTGACTTGGGGAAATGACTGATTGCTGTTCATACATTGTATGAACAGACAATCAGGCATGTCTCCCCCTGACAGGACCGGGAGCTGTTTGTTTACACACACAGCTCCCGGTTCTCGCTCTGTAACGAGCGATCGCGGGTGCCCGGCGGTGATCGTGCCTGCCAGGTACGCGCGTCGGCGTCCGGGGCGAGCGGGGGGGGGGCGCGCGCATCCGGCGGCGTGCGCGCGCCACTATTGGCTGCTCGGCGAGATGACGTATAGCTACGTGATCTCGCCCAGCAGAGCCATCCTGCCACCGTATAACTACGGCGGCTGGTCGACAAGCAGTTAAGCAACTTGGTAACTGGTCGCGGGCCACAATAAGTGAAGCAGACGGATGACAGATCCGTGTCCACTCTGTATATGCAGAGCGGACAAGGACACAGCCCACTCTACTCTGTAGGCCCTACCATCCGATCCAACCAGATGGAAGGGGACAGTTGGAGGTAGATGGGTGAAAATGGCCACAAGTCCATTTACATCTGCCGCTCCATTGAGGTGAATGGAGTGTCCGTGTTGGTTGAATCTAAGGCTGGTTTCACACTGATGTGCTGCAGTTTACCTGCACTGCGGGTGCAGCACAGTGGACCTGTGGCTTTACTGGGTTAGCTACACATATACTGCAGGTGTGGCGCACTTTCTGAAAGCGCACAAAACTCGCAGATAATTACAGAAGTCTATGGCTCAGTGCAGGTAACCTTCAGGTACACTGTGCTGCACCTGTGGATCAGTTTGAAAGCAGCCCAGCAACCACTGCAGAACAGATATGCCCATATATACACTTTTTAGCAATAAACTTCCCTTTAATAACAATCTTCTATTCAGGTATCGGTGGCTGTTGCTGTCCCAGGCAGAGCGCATTTGGTATCACTCCGCTTGTGACAGGAGCTGGCACTATACAGGAAGCATCCTGCTCCCTCCGCAACTGCTTGCTTCCTCGACCGCTGGCTTCATTCAGAACACTGATGCTCTGGGATGGCGGGTCGGCAACCTGCGATCTGGGCTTGCAAATCTGCTATCCCAAAGCAGGAGGTTGCGGGCCACATCAAAGGGCTCCGCGGGTCACATGTGGCCCCTGGGCCACTGGTTGGGCACCTCTGTACTAGAGTCACCCTAATACAAATGTTTGCAGTTTGTATCAAATAAATTGTGCAAGTTCTATTGCAATATGGTACACTTTACAGATATAAGACACACAGCATTCCATATAGTGATGCAGAGACCATAATGAATGAATTGATCCATCATATTAACAGTAGAAACCCATTTTAATTAGAATGATAGATCATGTGAAGAGTTGTTAGTAGCTCCCTATCATGTTCTGTGGTATATAATATACTGTGGTTATAGTCCATTACAATAAATTATTGTGATTGCTTTTTGAAGATTACTTAATAATTCAAAATTATGTATTGATTTCCTTTTTTAGAACCAGTTCCATAATTAATCAGTATCTCTTTCATGTATTAAGGCCATTTTAAAAATGTTACAAAGGGTTTTGATTAAAAAAACTATATGTTATAATGGGTCATCCAAATGTATTTTGATACCTTGGCAATAGGGATGAGCCGAACATGCGAACAGGCAAAAAATTTGCTCGAACACGTGAACACCGTTAAAGTTTATGGGACGTACACGAACGTGAAGAATCAAAAGTGCTAATTTTAAAGATTAAAGCGGAGGTTCACCCATAATAACAACACTGTCCTATCCGCATTATCCCACAACATGCATATACAATTGCCATAAGAATTTTTTTTTTATCTTTAAATTATCTTAATAGAGCATTTTAAAATCCGACTTCCGGCTTTGCCTCCTGCGGGAGTAGGCGTCTCTACTCCTTTTCCCTGGCACCGCAGTGTTGTCTTGGAGCTCTCCACAATGTCTCCTGGGAGCACAGTGTCATGCTTCCCAAGAGACATTGAAGAACGCCCTCCTTCGAAATCTTGCAAGATTTTCAAGTAAGAAGTGACATTACATTCTTTTGCTACTGTTATTGTGCCAGAGCGAGTGTATTACACTACCTATACAGCTTGATCCTTGTACTGAGCCGTGATAGTTTTTGGTTGTGCATATCATCACAACTGGGCGTGAACTTTCAATGACGCCACCCGTTGTGATGGCAACCACTAAACACTGCGCAGGCACGAGAAAGAGCGGTGAAAAAAGTCATTTAAAAAAACAGCATGGGTCCCCCCCAGTCCATTACCAGGCCCTTTGGGTCTGGTATGAATAGAAATGGAACCCCGAACCAAAATTAAGATAAAAAATTGTCCCAGGGGGCAGGATCTGGGGGTCCCCTTTGTTAAAGGGGGCTTCCAGATTCCGATAAGCCCCCCGCCCGCAGACCCCACAACCCCTGTGCAAGGTTTGTGGGGATGAGGCCCTTGTCCCCATCAACATAGGGGCATGGTGCTTTGGAACCCAAAGCATCCTCCCCATGTTGAGGGCATGTGGCCTGGTACGGTTCAGGAGGTGCTCTCTCGTCCCCCCCTATTTTCCTGCAGCCTGCCAGGTTAAGTGCTTGGATAAAGGTCTGGTATGGATTTTTGGGGGGAACCCCATGCTATTTTTTTATTTTGGCATGGGTTTCCCCTTAAAATCCATACCAGACCTGAAGGGTCTGGTATGGATTTTGAGGGAGACCCCTACGCCATTTAAATAAAAAAAATTGGTGCAGGTTTCCCCTTAATATCCTTACCAGACCTGAAGGGCCTGGTATGGAATTTGGAGAGACCCCCACGCAATTTTTTTTATTTTGTTCGGGGTTCCCCTTAATATTCATACCAGACCCAAAGGGCCTGGTGATGGACTGGGGGGAACCAAATGCCGTTTTTTTCAGTGACTTTTATCTGTATTGCAGAACCCGACAATTCATTATAGCGACGAGTAGTTCTAAATTACTTTTTCCTTTAGAAATGTCATTTTGTGTAGGGACTTTTCTGAACACGGGAAAAAATGCGCTACTTTACAGGCATATAATAGACACTCCCCAGGTACAAAATTTAAAGGAATATTTCACTTTATTAGCATTATTAAAATCACTGCTCCCGAAAAAACAGACGTTTTTAAAACTTTTTTTGCATTGATACATGTCCCCTGGGGCAGGACCCAAGTCCCCAACACATATTAAAGGCTGGATTTTTTAACCTACATTTTTTGCCCCTACAGCAAATTGTGTTTTATAGGGGCACACGTGAGAATGCACTCCTAAACCAGGCTGTGTGTGTCCATAGACACACAGCATGCCCCCTGCTCTCTCCCCACTGGATTTGATTGACACCAGCAGGAGCCAATGGCTCCTGTTGGAAAAAGTATGTCATCTAAGAGCAAGGAGAAAGACAAGCACTGCTGCAGATGGGCAAATCACTAAAAATATTTAGGGATGGAGATAAACAAACAGCAAGGTGAAGGTTTTTTTTTTACCCTAAAGGGGTCGTAAACCTCAGACATAAAATATGAACAAAGTATATCCATCTATAATGTGCACTTGTCTCAAGTAAGAGCACTAAGTGTCATTTCTGGAGGAAGCTGCGGACCTAGTGTTCCATATACACCTTATCCTAAGTGTCATTTCTGTCTGATGCATTCCTCTACTATTGGCTTGAATCACTTCTGACAAGTTTTCCTGACACCAAGAGAAAAAATGTGACCGGGGAGGGAGCTCCAGCTGATTGACAGCCTCAGCACTGTTCCTGTGTGTTGTGTGAAGGGGGTGTGCATTTGGTCAGCAGTATTTGTGTGCATCATAGTGCCAATCACATTGATAATTATCAGGCAAAAAAGATGATTGCAATTCATGGTCAATGTGACAAAATACCTGGTATTGTTGGTCAGCAAGAGGAAAATAAAGATAGTGTCTGTGCTTGATGGAAGAAAAAATGCTTAGAGTTGGCAGTTAGTTAAAAAAAATTCCATATTGAATCTATGGTTAGTGGGAGTAAAATGCCACATCTGAGGGAAAGTAGGGGGTGCTCTGTGAAAGTGATGGTGGTGGTGGTGGCGGTGGAGGATGGCTGCCTTAAACTGAGGTGTATATAAATTTGGTATTTGCTAGGCTGTAGTCAGCCTGAGCTGGATTAACTGTTCAGTTATGTTGGGTCTTTCCTGTATGCTCTGTAGACATGTGGACAGAATTTTTTTTCGTTTTTTTTGTTCTGTTTCGTATCGTTCCGTAGGTTCGTTTCCGTTCGTTTTTCGTAAGACGCCCGTTTTCCTGTTCGTTCCCGTTCGTTTTTCATATGACGAGATTTTTTCGTATTCCGATCGTTTCGTATTTTCGTTACCGTTTTATTTTCGTACATGCGGGATGGTTCGTTATTCTGTTTAATTCATGTTCATTACTTGTTAGACAATAATTTTCGTGAATTTTCGTCAATGATTTGCATTCTGTGTTTTGGATTCCTTTTTCTGTTCGTGTTTTCGGTCGTGTGTTCATGTGACATCTATGACAATTTGTTGTGGATGTCATGTGGGCATGCGACTGAAGATACGAACAGAAAAAGGATTTTCGTCATTTTGTACTTTCGTAAATATATCGCGGGGATTCGCGGCACTTTCAACACACGGCTCATCCATATTAACGATTGTTAAGCCCCATACACTTGGTTTTTTAACAACAAACATAAAAACGATCGTTTTCCGTTCGTTCTCAGAAAATTTGTTCGTTTTTAAACTCCATCAGAAAACCATTTTTGGGTTCAAAAGTCTGGCCAACTGATCTCCCTTCAGATGAAAATCCACAGAAAAGTTTATTTGGCTTTACTGTACTACTCAGCACAAAAGAGAAGCTGCTTTACTAACTACACTCACTGCCCATTCAAAAAAACGAAAATGACATCTATAATAAAAGATTTCTATTCTGTATTTTGGGTCCTTTTTCTTTTGGTGTTTTCGGTCGTGGGTTCATGTGACATCTGTGGCAAAAGATTTGCATTCTGTTGAATCCAAAATACAAACAGAAAAAAGGAATTCAAAATACAGGGTGCGGGTCTTTTGTTGTGGATGTCGTGTGAGCATACGACTGAGGGTGCGAACAGAGAAGGGATTCAAACAGGATACAGAATGCAAATCTTTTGTTGTGGATGTCGTGTGAACATACGGCTGAGGATACGAACAGAGAGGGGATTCAAACAGGATACAGAATGCAAATCTTTTGTTGTGGATGTCGTGTGAACATACGGCTGAGGATACGAACAGAGATGGGATTCAAACAGGATACAGAATGCAAATCTTTTGTTATAGATGTAATTTTTGTTCTTTTGCCGTTTTCGTTTTGTCGTATTTTCGTCAGATCGTTCGTTCGTATTTGCGGTTGTTCGTTATGCAGCTCATTCGTAATCCTGTCGTTTTCGTATTTTGGTGCTTTATTTTTTTCGTATGTACACATTATTCTGCGGGTACGAAAATGAACATTTTTGTACGAAAATAACATTCGTACGAACGGGAATGCACATATCTAATGCTCTGGCCATTGTTTTTTTCTGCTTGCTGATGGGGAGTGTCCCTGGCAATAGTGTGAGAGGCTGTGCGAATAAGAGTTATCAATTTTTATATACACTTTGCCAATGATTAGGAAATTTATTGCCAGTGGTGAAGGCTAGTGAAGAGAATAAATATTCAGGAGTGACTTGTGACCTGCTGGTATGCTAAACATGGGGATCAAAGTACCATTGAGCAACTTCAACTTCACTGGGGAACCTGAGTTTGGTCCCTGACTGAAGTGTGGTGGCTTCTCCTCAACACGTTAAGCAGCTGAACCAACAAGTGTCTTCAGCTAATTTCACAGAATGCCAAGTTGATGAAATGACCCTCTAGCTGTGACGATGGTTAGTACTTTTTGTCCCTCATTTGTATGTCTAGTCCATGGGTGTTCTGTTCCCTAACACTCTCAATTGACCCAGTAAGCCTATGTGGCCATATCAGGTCAAAGATGTAATGGGCATTCCCACCCCTTATGCCTTGTACAAACAAGCAGAATTTCCGACGGAAAAAGTCAGATGGAAGCTTTTCATCGGATATTCTGTCCGTGTGTATGCCCCATCAGACTTTTTCTATCGGAAATTCTCATGGAATTAGATAGAGAACATGTTCTCAATTTTTCAGATGAAAAACATTTCTAGCGGAATTTCCATTTGTCTGGATGCAATTTCGACGGACTAAAAACCATGCATGCTCAGAATCAAGTCGACACATGCTTGGAAGCATTGAACAAAAATTTTCTCGGCTCGTCGTAGTGTTGTACGTCACTGCGTTCTTGATGGTCGGAATTTGATGTGACTGTGTAAACGCAAGACAGCTTGAGCGGAATTCCGTCGGAAAAACCTTAGAACCATATTCCGACGGGAAAACCGGTCATGTGTACAGGGCATTAGTGTATGTGCAGCTGCAGAGCTAGGCATGTCATGGCTTATTGGGCATTGACAGCTTCCTTTCAGGTTTGGCCAAACATGGGTTTGGACCAAACCTCACCTTATTTTTACTTGTGATTCCCATATACCTCTGAAGGCATAATTTTCAGTGATGTGTGAACTGTATCCTAAACACAAAACAGGTAAATGTGTATTCTCGGCTCATAATTTCCACTGTGCTGCCTTAGACGCCAAGAAAAGATAAATCCTATTATACAGAATGAATTCAGTGAAATGAAAATGCACCTATGCCACCTCCCAAAGCCTGCACGTGCAGTCTAAATAAATCCATAATTGAAAATGTAAGAAAATCAAGATAATAACCTAAATTGCCCAAAGATCTTTTCACATCAATAGACATGGCTCACTTTAACAGAGAGTCAAAGGCCTAGCTGCTGACTACCTATCTGTGCAGGTAGAAATAAGTTTATAATAAGGAAGGTGATGAGAATTACAAGAGCAATTTCTATCCAGCCTGCATCTGTGTCACAGCACACCCAGCAGCCCGTTCGCACTGCTGAGAATTTATTACAGAAACTACCCTTGATTAGGGCAATTTTCTCTTCTCTTTGCTGAAAAAGCTCATCTGGCAGAGCATACATGTCACATCTAGAACAGAAATGTAAAAGTAAGTGACAAGAACAATGAGTATCTGTATTGCCAGAAAATAGATGGTAAGGATTGTATCTTCTAGTAATTCATACAGTTGGTGCTAAAATAACAAATTTTATGTCTAGTAGATTATGGCTTTTTCTACTTTTACTCCACACCACCAAATTCAGAAAGATTGTTTTGTCACTTTTAAGCATGCTAAAACATGTTTTTGAGAAAATATATTGAAGGGAAATATCTTGCACGAACATTACTTCTACTGCTTACTTTTTAAAATAAGTTTTAAGATTGAAATGACCTTGAATATGTAAAATAAATCTGTTCTTGTAAAGAAAATGTTAATCTTTACCTCTCCTGTTGCTTTTGTGTTGTAGGGATGTGGTGGCCCACTGGAGGAACCACTGAACGCAGCGGGGAACACATGAGTGTGACACTCTTGGAATTGTATGTTTCTGTACAGAAATTTCTTTATCAGAGTGGCACTCAGGAATGTGGGTAGCAAGAGAGGAAAGAATGTAAAGTGTTCTCTGATTGGAAGAGGTAGAGAGGAGGAGCAGTGACATCATGCTCTTCATCTAATCAATCGGAGAATGTTTTGCCGTTGCAGGGCGGGAGTTGAGAAAATAAAAAAATAAAAATAAAAAATAAATGTTTAAAAGACCCACTGTGTCTTTCAGAAAATACCTTGGGGTGTTCGCTTTCCAGGGACTCAAGGAATGCATAATTTATGCTCCTTGAAAGACTGAAAGTGCTCCTTGGTTTTTATGTCCCCTCTCTCTATGCATCCTGGCTACTCAAGTGGCAGAGCAGAATTTTTTTGGGGGTGTTATTGTAAGTATTCCTATGCTGTGTGTGAGAAATAACTTGTTAAGATAACAACTTTAGGGGAAAAATATAATAAAATGTTTTAATTTTCCAAAAGATTGTCACAAAAAAATACGGGCCAGATTCAGATACAATGGCGTATCTTTTCGCCGGCGTAGCGCATCCCATTTGCACTACGCCGACGTAACATAGTGAGGCAAGTACAGTATTCACAAAGCACTTGCTCCGTAAGTTACGTCGGCGTAGCGCAAATGGGTCGGTGTAACCCCGCCTAATTCAAAGTAGGCATGTAGTGGGCGGGCTACATTTAAATTAACCATGACCCCATGTAAATGAGGGCCGTTCGTACGGCGCATGCGCGCGCATGCTCAGAATCACGTCGCAAATACTCCCTACGAAACGACGTCGGCTCAATGCTTTCGACGTGAACGTAATCTACGCCCAGCCCCATTTACGTACGCTTACGCAAACAACGTAAAATACGACGGCTGTTCCGTCGTCCATACCTTGCATGGGCTGCGCCATCTTTTTGGTGGTTTATCTTTACGCCGGCGTATGTCTTACGCAAACGGCGTAGCTTACTGCGACGGGCGTACGTACGTTCGTGAATCGGCGTATCTTGCTCATTTACATATTCGACGCGAAAATCCACATACATGCCCCTAGCGGCCAGCGTAAATATGCACATAAGATACGACGGTGTAGGAGACTTACGTTGGTCGTATCTTAGCAACAGTGACGTGTATCTCATTTTAAGAATGCGCGCAAAGATACGGCGGCGCGCATTCGGACTTACGACGGCGTATCTACTGATATGCCGTCGTAAGTCTTTCTGAATCCGGCTATACATCTTCAAAAAACTCACCATGCCACTTACTAAAGATCTTGGACTATTTTCTTAAAAAAAAGGATTGTTTGGGGGGTATTTGTACTTCCCTTGCATTTTAGGGCCTCAGGACAATCAGTACATTAGGACTGTTCAATTTTCACATATATGTACTAGTAGTGCACCAAAATGAAAATTCTGGTACCAAAACCGAAAATTTAGGATGCACTTGGCCAAAACCAAAATTTTTTTTTTTTCAAAAACACAGGCGGTCCTCGGCCATTATCAGCACCTTTTGAAGCGGTGTAAAAAATACTGCTTGCTGCATTGTTGGTGCACCTCGCTATGCACTGAAAACACAGCAAGAACACATAAAAAATGCGCGTTGTGTTTTTGATGCATTTTTTGAGTCACATGATCCAGGGGTCAAGTCCTGGGGAAAAAAGTGTGGGAACTCCCACCCAAGATCCACTCCCCCACCAAAAAAAAATGATATGCTCAAATGCATAATTACTAAACCGCATGTTTTAAGCAAGTTCTTTCTAAATCCCCCTAAAACTCGCGGCAGACCTCCGCAATGTCTCCTGGGAACAATGACATAAGCTCCCAGGAGACATTGTGGCATCGAGGAAGTGACGGAATACCCGCACACTACCCAATAAATCCATATACAGGAAGCGGCCAGTAACATAAAGGATTACTAAGGTTCGCCTGCCCCTGACAGTGACTCGAGCTGGGCATCGCCGCTTAGTGAAGGATTGGCTCAGGCGGCTCGGCTGCTCTCGGCTGCTCTTGTCCTGCAAAGGGAACTGCATTCCTGCTGTGAAAAAAGTGCAGGGACACCGTTCCTACGCGCTCCCGCAGGACTTGAGCCCTGACATGATCTATGCAAAACACGCGATAAGCACGGCAAAAATCGTGGCAAAACCCCTATTTTCGGATGATAATTTAGAGTCTATAACTTTCACACAAACTAAACAATATACACAAATTTGGATTATTTTACCAAAGCAATGCAGCAAAATCATTTTTGGCCTAAATTTATGAAGAAAAATTACTTATTTGCAAAACAGAAATTAAGAAAAATGTGTCATCACCAGCGACTTTCCATAAAAATGGTTACGATAGGGAGGGCGACTTTCACCTTTTAGGATAAATGTTACAGAAAAGTTCTTTCTCTGCTAAGGTTTCGGAGAATGTGAATTTCCCTGGTGTTTTTTTTTTGGTGATTTTCAACTAATTTTGCTTTATACATTGGGAAATGTCGCCATCACATTCTGGACACTTTTGGGACAAATCTTAGTTGTAGGCAAGAGAAAGTCGCTTTAATTATTAGTACCATTTACTGTTTCTGCTGAGCAGTGTACCGAATAACTAAAGTACAGTATGTCCATGCTTCTAAGATATAGAATGCTAGCTTTTATATTTTACATTTCTTTTTTTTGTATAATATCTTTTGTCTGAAGTGCTCTTTAAAGAAAGTGTTTCTGCTTAAATAAAGTACTAATTTTCCAACTTCCGAACATTATCCACAGCTCAAAGGAGATATGAGCCAACAGTGAACTAATTTTAGTCATCATCAAGTTCCTGTTCACTGAATTTTTTATCTATTAAACAGTGGCACAAATGCATAATCCATGTAATCTGATTAAAAACAAACATTTATGCAAATGCTGCACTTAATTCATTCCTATCTTTTGCAAGTGGTATGCTTCACATTTTGAAGCACATTCCCTACCTAAATAGATCATTTCTGAATTGTACAAATACGCAGTTGTATTGTTTTGTTTATACAGCATTGATATTCCATGTGGAATTGAAGTCAATTCAGGAAAATAAAATAATGTATGCACAATAAAGACAGCAATAACAGGAAAACACAGGAAATGAAGCCGTGAGGGGGTCACAGTCTGACGATATAATGAGACTGTTAACACCAGCATAAGCAATTATGAAGGGAATTAATTTAAAGGGGGAACATTTTCTCTGTATTTGTCACTGCCATATTTTTCTCTCTATCACAGCTCCTTTCCAAGCTGGACACACCAGATGCAATCTCTTGTTCTAAAACAAAGGAAATATTTCAGGAGAGACTTTTGGAGGCTACCATTGCTGAATCCTCCTGTGGAAAATGTCAAGGGTGTCGTGTTGATTCTCTTGCCGAGTTGCTGACCTTCAATATGGTAAGTATACACCTATGGAGCTATAACTTTACTCTGACTTTCCCTACCTGTATGCATTAAAAGTATACTTTAAAGCCCAACTCTGGGACACTTGAAACTTGAAAAGCTTGTTTAGGTCTAGGGGCATGGCCGTCTTTAAGGCAGGGCAAAAGGGGAAGCTGCCCAGGGCCCTGTCATTGTTGTGTACAAATGACTCACCTGCAGACCCTGTGTTTACATGTAAATAACACAAGCATTCATATGTAAATAGCGACAGATTTATATGTAAATAGCTAAGGCCAGCAGCATACATATTTTAATAAAGGCAGCATTTATATGTATATAATGCCCCTCTGCAGTGAAGAGATGATGTGCTGTAACCTCTAGCAACCAATCAGTGAGCAGTATTACTGTACAGTAATCTCTAGCAACCAAACAACAACAAGAAATCATGTGCTGTAACCTCTAGCAACTAATCAGTGAGCCATAATGTGTGCTGTAACCTCTAGCAACCAATCAGTAAGTGGTAATGATATGCTATAACCTCTGACAACCATTCGCAATCACTGCCTGATCTGATACAGTAAACTGATTTTAGGTTTAACTGATATTTATTGTATGTCTCAGAGCAGGTGGAGAGCAAAATTGCATTGGGGGGGGGGGGGGCAAGATTTTTTTCCCCGGGGTCCAATCAACATTAAAAATTGCCCTGTCTAGGGGTCTAGAAAAGATTTACTTACCCAATCCTCCGCTCCAATGACCTGCTACACTGATCCCTGCAGCATCTTCACCCCATGCTCTAGCAGTCTAAGGTCCTGACATCATCAAAATCAATGCAATGTCCATAGCCCTGCATTGTACAAAATGATGTCAAGGAAAAGTCCACCGTCTAAGCATTAAAGAGTCGCATCTGCTGGGGGGGGGGGGGCAGATGATTGGATAAGTAAAATGCTTTTACTTTCCCCTAGACCTAAATGAGCAAGTGATTGTAAATGTATTTTTTTTTTTTTAATAAACACATCATACTTACCTCCCTTAGTGCCCTCATAGCAAGCTGCTTGATCCAGAGCAGCACTTTGTGTGTCTGTAGACACCCGGAGGGTGGCTCTGCCCTTTACTATCTGTTAACTAGCTGTGATTGACAGCAGCAGGATGCCTCCATGTCCAGTGAGGATGGAGAGTGCAGAGAGAGCCACTGCTCTCAGGCACAGAGTTGAATCAAGATCGGTCTCAGGTAAATAGGGGAGGGACGGGCTACTGTCGAGGCCATTGCATTTTTTTCCTCTTTATCTTCTGGATTATTTCTTCATTTGATGATTACTAAACAGAGCTGTTTTTTCTGATTTTATGTAAGTGTTCTGCACATGTTTCAATACATTTTTAATTATGGCTTTACACTATATGCCGTCGCTTGATCTGTTTTCACATGTATCTATGAAATGGGTGACTGGTTTATTAAAGGGGGATGTAACCAAATCTGATCCCCTTAGAAGATTTGGATGTCTCCATGAGAAATTTACAGATAACCATACCATATGTCAGGCATGCCCAAAGTCTGGCCCACGGGCCAATCGCGGTGATCTTGACATGTATATCTTTTGTGGCCCTCAACAAATCCCCATCGCCGGGGGGCCACAAAAGATAGGTATGCTGGCTGCCTTGGAGGAGTGGGACGAGTGCTGTGCAGACAGGAGAGTATTTCCTGTTTACACAGCGTCCTGTGTAAAAGGAAGTTCTGTCTCCTGCACTGTCATTGGACAACTGTTCTGTCCATCACAGGAGGCGGGGCATTCAATTAAAGAGGCCCGTCGAGAAAACAGGAGTTTCTCCTGTTTGTCTGTTGGTGCTGGTCCCACACCCTCCCTGTCTCCTCTGCAGGCTGCACTAACGGCAATGGTGAGTCTGCATTCATGACAATACAGTTGGTGCTGCATTCGTGGCAATGGTAAATCTTGCATTCATGGCAATACAGGGGGTGCTGCATTCATGGCAATGGTGAGTCTTGCATTCATGGCAATACAGTGAGTGTTGCATTCATGGCAATGGTGAGTCTTGCATTCATGGCAATACACTGGGTGCTGCATTCATGGAAATGGTGAGTCTGCATTCATGGCAATACAGTGGGTGCTGCATTCATGGCAATACAGTGAGTGCTGCATTCATGGCAATACAGTGAGTGCTGCATTCATGGCAATATGGTGGGTGCTGCATTCATGGCAATGGAGTGGGTTCTGCATTCATGGCAATACGGTGGGTGCTGCATTCATAGCAATGGTGAGGCTGCAGATGGGCACTGATTAAAAACTGTATTTATGTATTTGTCGACACTTGGTATGTAACATTTTGTTTTCCAGAGCATTATGCCCCGTACACACCATCACTTTATGTGATGAAAAAAAATTACGTTTTTAAAAACGTCACTTTAATTGACCGTGTGTGGGGGAAAACGTCGTTTTATGTCTTCTAAAAAACGACCAAAAAAAATTGAAGCATGCTTCAATTTTATGTGTCGTTTTTCAAAACGTCATTTTTTACTTCACAGAAATTGACCGTGTGTAGCAAAAAATGTCGTTTAAAACGATTTGTCATTGGCAGGACAGGATGACACAGGAGCACAACTGGGAAACAGGGACCTCATAACCGGAAGTATGTGTAAAATAATGGTCTACTTTTCCCTTTAAAACTGTGAAAATAGAAAAAACACATCACCACAATGTATATGAGGTCAGCAACAATAAGTGAAATTACAATGTATCAAAATATCATACTTGGGCATCTTTAACGAGACTACATAGGCCTTAATCTTGAACCCATAAATGACATTCTAAAAACCAAAACACTGTTGGGGTCTCACCTCCCTGTTGGAGTTAAATAAAATTATACTTCTATATAATATTGCTTCCCAGTTCTCCCATTTCTTTTACTTTAATCAGGTGGACAGGAATAGGTACGCCTCTCTGGTATGCTCCCATGCCTCCCACCTGGTTGCTCATCCCTTCCAAATTTTGAGTGAGTTGTCCCACATGGACAGTAGGAGTAGTATGTTATTTCATCATCGCAAAATCTGTCAGTTGGCTTTGAACCTTATCAGGGCTTCTGTATTTCATACCCATACCCTCTGTGGGGCAATCCGCACTTGTTATCTGTCCCAGATTACAGACTAAGCAAACGGCTCGGTTAAACTGTTTTAAGCACTGAAAGATGGTTTTGGTGTGGCCAACCATATGTTTTTTCGTTAACCTCCAACTCCGACATGCGCTCAATTCTCAATTCTGTGACTCCATCCCTAGCCTTGAATTGCTATATCTGGTGGATATAGTCAAAGGTTGGGATGCCAATTAACTTATCTCTTTGTTCTTCAACCACCTCATGCTACCTGCTGCCACTGCCCTGGCCTATCAATTTAAATCCCGGTGGGAGACGGATCTGGGGGACATGACAGATGAGGACTGGGAGGAGGTGCTAGCTACCTGTAAATCTGTATCCCTCAAGTTGACTGACCGTCTGACTCATCTCTACATTATCCACAGGTCCTATTTAACACCCACTCGTCTCTCCAGGTATAGGCCGGAACACAGTCCAGCATGTCCCAGGTGTGGAGATCCCAGAGGCACATTTTATCACCTACTATGGTCCTGCCATTCTATCCAAGGACACTGGTCACAAGTTGTCAGATTCAGTCATGATTGCATGGGTTCCCCCCTGACTCTATGCACCCGCCAGTGTGTATTGGGCCTCCTCTCCATCTCTGAGGAAGACAAATACCTAAACATCTTTTTACAAGAGTCACTGTTCTTAGCTAGAATGTAAATAGCCAGGACCTGGATAAGAGAGTCGCCCCCCAACTGTCCAACAGTGAATCAGGGCCATTAACGTTACCCTCCCCTATAAAAAAATGTACTGTACTTGCACAGGGGCTGCCCGAGAAAATATCACAAAATCTGGGATAGGTGGTTAGAAGACGCTTCCACTTGTACTGCTGAGGAATGAATCCCCAACCAAAACTGATAATCTTCCCCTAAGTATATTTAGTGTAGTTATCCTTGTGCCCCTCAGTTTAATGCCCATCCCCCCCCACGGGCATCTCTGGTTTTATTGACATGCACTGGGCTGTTTTGTGCCCCCCCCCCCCCCCTATGTGGGTAATATATTGTTACATTCAAATCAGTAATCAGTACTTTAGTTAATCTGACCTTCAATGTTTTACATCCAGCATGAATATATCAATGTGCCTAACATAGTTACATATTTACATAGTAGGTGAGATTGAAAAAAGACCATCAAGTCCGACCTACGTATGTGATTTTATGTCAGTATTACATTGTATATGCCTGTCTTATGAATAGTGCCTGTTGCACTTTCCATTTGTATGTTTCTTTTTTTTTTGCTCAATACAATTTTTTTTTTCTCAATTGTCCAGGGATCCAGCACCATCCTCGCCCAAATAGGTTCTTTGCTAATCTTTGGGTCCCGAGCACCAGCATGTCTACTATGGGCAGCTGGATGTGATTCCTAGCGACTTTTTTAGCCAGCTTTCCACTGCACATGCACCACCTGCGCTTTATAAATGGTCCTGCAGCCTTCTGGGACCCATCAGAAGGATGCAGGTGGGGGGGGGGGGGCTTTTGGTAGATCTGCTGCAGCTATCTGACCGGAAATAGGAGCAGGTACCAATCTAAACCAGCTGGCCGCTAGGGGCGCTTCCGTAGATTTACGCGTCGAATATGCAAATGACCTAGATACGCCGATTCACGAACGTACTTGCGCCCGCTACGCCGTATACGTAAGGCTTACGTCCGGCATAAAGTTACCCCTGCTATATGAGGCGCAGGTAATGCAAAGTATGGACGTCGGAACAAGCGTATGTTTTTACGTCGTTTACGTAAGTCATACGTGAATGGGGCTGGGCGTAGGTTACGTTCACGTCGTTGCCATTGAGCCGTCGTATCTTAGGGCGTAAATTCGACGTGATTCTGAGCATGCGTGTGCATGCGCCGTTCGTACGGCGCTTCATTTACATGGGGTCACGATTCATTATAATACAACACGCCCACTACCAGCCTACTTTGAATTACGCGGGCTTACGCCGGCCCATTTACGTTACGCCGCCGTAACTTAGGGAGCAAGTGCTTTGTGAATACTGTACTTGCCTCTCTAGGTTACGTCGACGTAGCGCATATGTGATGCGCTACGCCTGCACAGAGATACGCCAATCTCTGTGAATCTGGCCCCTTAATCTTTTTCTCTGAGTTATTGCAACCATTTTTGCCCTCTCGTTGTAGTCCTCCCCTATGTTCTTTGCTTACAGTTGACCTTTGATTTTATATGCCTTTGGACATGGTACTTGTCTATCATTATATGGCGTGCATTTCCCTGTGCTTGGTTAGTCCTTTTGTTGTTACTCAATTTACTAATTACCATTGGGAAAAGGACAAGATATAATTGACTCCTTTATGTTAAGCCATGTCTCTCTCCTTGTCTGTACGCTTGCTGAAAAAAAAAAAATTTGAACGAACAAAAATGATTAAAAACAACTTTTGAAATGATACTAACAGGTTAAAGCTTAGATGAAAGTTTAGTGATTGAGTTTACAACCACTTTATATCACATTGATAAATGCTCATGTCTCTTGGGGATAATGGTGGAGAGATATCTGTGCTTGAGCTCTCAGGTTTGTGAAACTTGCTATGGAAATCACTTACTATTGAACATGTTATTGTAAATTGTACAGAAGGCAACAGGAGTAGGAAAATTTGGATGAACCCTGAGATCTCGTTGCTGAAAAACTATATGGACAAGGTTGATTTATAGACCCTCTTACTTCTGCCTTGTTTCATGTTATTAAACACAGAAGGCCAGATCCAGAGAGAGAGAGTACGCCGGCGTATCTACGGATACGCCAGCGTACTTTCAAATTACCTGTGTCGTATCTTTAGTTTGAATCCTCAAACCAAGATACGACGGCATCTGGGTTCGATCCGACAGGCGTACGGCTTCGTACGCCTTCGGATCGTAGATGCAATACTTCGGCGTCCGCTGGGTGGAGTTTGCGTCGTTTTACGTGTTGGGTATGCAAATTAGCTTTTTCCGACGATCCACGAACGTACACGCGGCCGTCGCATTCTCTTACGCCGTCTCTAGTCGGCTTTTTCCGGCGTATAGTTAAAGCTGCTATTTTGCGGCATATAGATAGACTTGCCATGTTAAGTATGGCCGTCGTTCCCGCGTCGAAATTTGATTTTTCTTTATTTTTTGCGTAAGTCGTCCGTGAATAGGGATGGACGTAAGTCACGTCTAAGTAAAAAAAATTACATTATTGCAACGTCATTTTGCGCAATGCACGAATTACGCGCTGAGAGATACACTACGCCGCCGTAAGTTACGGCACAAATTTTTTGTGGATTCAAAGAATGAAAAAGTAAGTTACAGCGGCGTAGCGTATCTCTGATACACTGCGCCTATCTAAATGTATGTGAATCTGGCCCAGAAGATCCAAAGAAACATTCCAGGGCTGTACTGTATAGGTAACAATAGTTTTCTATGCAGAGATAGATTCTCTGTCCCTTCTGATTACAGACTACAATGAAAGCAGAAAACCATCATGCCGCGTACACACGATCATTTTTCGGCATGAAAAAAAACGTTGTTTTTAAAAACGTCATTTAAAATGATTGTGTGTGGGCTGCACATCGTTTTTCAGTTTCTGAAAAACGCCCCAAAAAAATTCGAACACGCTGCATTTTTTAACA
Organism: Rana temporaria; assembly: GCF_905171775.1. Taxonomy (NCBI): domain Eukaryota; kingdom Metazoa; phylum Chordata; class Amphibia; order Anura; family Ranidae; genus Rana; species Rana temporaria. The sequence goes on along the minus strand of NC_053490.1, from coordinate 454,728,033 downwards.
TCGTTTTAAAAAATGTCGTTTTTCGGGTTGTAAAAAATTATCGTGTGTGGGCTAAAACGACGTTTTAAACCCGCGCATGCTCAGAAGCAAGTTATGAGACGCGAGCACTCGTTCTGGTAAAACTACCGTTCATAATGGAGTAAGCACATTCATCACGCTGTAACAGACAAAAAAGCGCAAATCGTCTTTTACTAACAAGGAATCAGCTAAAGCAGCCCAAAGGCGAATAGAACGTCCCCATTAGAGTGCCGTTGTAGGTGTTGTACGTCACCGCGCTTTGTTCATCATTTTTTTTAAACAATGGTGTGTGGGCAACGTCGTTTTTAATGATGAAGTTGGAAAAACGTTGTTTTTTGGACATGCTAAAAAACAACGTTTTCTTTCATGCCGAAAAATGTTGTGTGTACGCGGCATCAGAGGAACAGTGATATAGGGTGGTTTTATTTTCTAAAATAATTTTCTGCACCTTACTTAAGCAATCTGTTTCTGCAGAGAGAACCACTGAAGTCAAAATTCAGTGCAATTGATTTAATTGTAATAATGCAAAGAAAAATGAAGTTCATTCTAGATTCCCAGATGAAATAGGAAAGTAAGAAGCTATAGACTTTCTGCAGAACATTTGATATAGAAAAATGGTTTAAAGGTTTGTAATTGCTCCAAACATCTCGTAACTATGGAAATTTTAAGATGATTTAAAAATAGATTCATTTGATTGAGAAGATAAAGAAATCACTGGTATATTGGAGGGAGATACTGGTGCTGGTAAAGAAAATAAGTGGACAGGAGATAAAACATGACCCATGTTCCATACTACGAGGTTGTCCAGGAAAAAGTATAGAGGTTCCTTGGTTCCGTTCCTATTGAATGGAGCCAAGGCACTAATACCTAGGAACTGGAGAAAAAAAGAAGCGCCCTCGATTGGAGAATGGCTTCAGGAAATGGAGAAAATGAAAATGATGGAGGAACTGTTGTCCTTCCATACTGACTCCAGGCCAAGATATGATGCGATCTGGAGGAGATGGAGGGAATACAGGGACTTGAGAGGCCATGGGGGAGGTGAGGCGGGAGGGAATGGAGGGGAATAGAAGGGATGGGATGTTCGGCCTTCCCTCCCCTTTCCTTCTAATTTTTTCCCTTTTTATTTTTTTTCTTGTTTTTTTTTTATTTTTTGCACTCTAAGTATATACACAATTAGGGAAAATTATTTCCCCTATAATAGATTGTTTTTTCTTCTTTTCACTTCTCACACTATAGGGGAACTTGATCCCCCTTCTATTATATAGTCTTTTTTTTCTTTTTGTAGTGCACTTTAAGTATATACACAACAATAGAAATCATCTCCCTAAAATTATTGTTTCTCCCCCCTTTTTTTTTTTTTGCACTTTAAGTATATATACAATAATGGAAATTATTTTCCTAAAATGATTGTCTTTCTCTTTTTTTTTTTTTTTTTGTTATAGGGGAACTTGATCCCCCTTCTATTAAATTAGTTTCTTTTTTTTTTTTTTTTGCACTTTAAGTATATTCACAATAAGGGAAAATTATTTCGCCTAAAATAGATTGTTTTTTCTTTTTTTCACTTTTCACAATATAGGGGAAATCGATTCCCCTTCTATTATATAGTCCTTTTTTTTTCTTTTTTTTTGTGTACTTTAAGTATATACACAACAATGGAAATTATTTCCTTAAAATTATTGTTTCGCCCCCTTTTTTTTTTTTTTGCACTTTAAGTATATACACATTAATGGAAAATGATTTCCCTTAAAATAGATTGCTTTTTCTTTGTTCACTTCTCACAATATAGGGGAACTTGATCCCCCTTCTATTATATAGTCCTTTTTTCTTTTTTTCTTTTTTCTCTCTCTCTACCCCTCTCCCCCTCCTCTCCAGGTCTCTGTGCTTAGGCAACGTCTTTCCAATCTTCATTTGTCCAATTTTGGTGATCCTGTGTGAATTGTAGCCTCAGTTTCCTGTTCTTAGTTGACAGAGGCAGCAACCAGTGTGGTCTTCTGCTGCTGTAGTCAATCTGCTTCAAGATTCGATGTGTTGTGCGTTCAGAGATGGTATTCTGCATACTTTTGTTGTAATAGGTTTTTATTTGAGTTACTGTTGCCTTTCTATCATTGAACCAGTCTTCCCATTCTCCCCTCACCTCTGACATTAATAAGGCATTTTCGTCCACACAACTGCCACTCACTGGATATAAATTATTTTTTGGACCATTCCCTGTAAACCCTAGACATAGTTGTGTGTGAAATTCCCAGTAGATCAGCAGTTTTTGAAATACTCAAACCAGTCTGTCCCAACAACCATGCCACAGTCAAAGTCACTTAACCACTTGCTGGCAGCCTTCCGCATATATACTGCAGCAAGGCGGCTCAGCTGCTCAAACCGATGTACCTGTACGTTGGTCTGTGCATGTGATATTGAGGGCGCGCTCGCTACATGCCGGGGTAGCGCTCGCATGGGTCCTGCGGACTCGATCTCCGCCAGGCCACCTGCGATCGCGGTACAGAGAGGCAGAATGGGGATCTGCCTATGTAAACAAGGCAGATCCCCATTCTGGCAGGGAACAATATGGAAATCTGTTGTTCCTAGTGATCAGGAACAGCGATCTCTGTGTTGTCTCAGTAAGCCTAGCCCCCACACAGTTAGAACACACCCAGGGAACATTACTACTTTTAGTTTGAGTTTGAAAAGACATTTGGTGCACAAAAAGTGATTATTAAAGGTTGTTGTGCCCTGATTGTAAATATCTAAATTTGGCACTTGGTATCAGCCTCTTGCAATACTCTATATAGCAGAATTTACCCTGGAATAGGGAAGACAGGTGTGTTTATTGCAAATATCTTGACTAAGCTAAGTGAGCAGAAACATGACCTCATCAGTCTGCTGCTGCTCTTTCTGTGGAAAATCAGTAGGCTGATGAGAAGAGGACCTTTTTTTTGCTGTAAGTTATGTCATCCACCCGGCTTTGCTTTGTGATAGGGCTGTGCAACTTTCAGGAGTAAATTAATAGAAATACAGATATTTGGCAGGTAAACCATCTCTCCCAAAGGCAATAATCCATTTATCTAGAATCAGAAGTGGTATCCCAGCACTGGGAGGTAGTAATAACACTAACCACAATGTCACCAATATTTCATATAATGGATAAATATAATATAGACCACCAGATACATTGCTGCCTGCAACTTTGGAATTGAAAAACTGTTCTCAGCTCAATATATTATGTAGCCCCCCCCCCCCTTACTTTCAGTATGGGCACTACGCTAAAGTTAGTGGGGAATGGGAGAGTTATTTTGCTCCCATTCACAATTTGTCAAATTTGGGCTGCTGTCATTCCTGAACTGTCCTGTGGGCCAGTCTGTGCTCCAGGTGGCGCTAGAGGGGTTCCCAGCAGCCAATTAGAGGAGTTTTCCCTCGCTGGGCATGCTGGGGGAGGGTATATCTGTGGCAGACGCCATTCTTCCGAAAAAAGGGGTCCTCCTTCTTCTTCTCGCGGGGTCCATGATCCAGGTGCGGCATCCACCTTCAGGGTGCGTGCATCCACCGGACCCCAGCGATGGCCCTTTGGACCGAGGGCGCATTCTACATGGACTTCCATGTTCCTGAGAGGGGCCCCAGTTACTTACTGGGTCCCCAGCTCCATTGAAAGGATCCCAGGCTGGGTGCCGTTCGATGGGGGGGTCGGCATGAGGAGAACCCGGAGGCAGGTTATCCAACAGGGCTTGAACGAACCAATTGGGGATCTGGTGACCGGAATGCTGACAGGTATGCTTTGCTGTCATCCGGTGACCTATGCTTAAATCTACTGGGAGGATTCGCTCAATTCATTCATCTAGCTTATCCAAAGTAATAGGACTGTGGCAGAGGCCCTAGAGCCAGGTCTGTGAGAGAGATCTGTTCCTCCCAGCAACCTAAGTGACACTTCGGCTGCCAGGCTTGTGACAGGAGTCTGTCCAGGGGCACTTCACCCACTCTGGCTAGAGTGGCGACGAACTGCAATTGATACTACTGAGAGCAGGATTGCTCGGTTCATATCCAGGCGTGATACTGCAAAGTTCCCTCTCTTGCTACATCAACCTTTTCTTCCTACTTGATGTTGATGTTGGCCGTGTTGGTCTGGAAATAAAGCATTGGAAAACCTTTATTCATTGTCTGGACATTCGCTCACTACTCTGTTCTCCACCTGCACCCTAGACAACACTAAGGTAACTTAATACGCCGATCGCAACAACAAATCAGCGGCTCCTGTGGGGGTAGCGCTACAATTATAACTTAAAGGTAAAGTACAAATAGAAAATCCTGAAATTAAATGAGATTTTTTTTACATTATCTTATTATGGAACTCTCCGTGTTGCATGCTATTTAGTAATGGAAATAACGCACATATTTCCCATTGGCATTAGCTATCTAGTAAACAGACAAAATACAGTGAGCATATACTGAAACACATCTTGCTGCTAAACATTAGAGACTTGAGAATACAGATACAGACCAAATCCAGTTTACCTTGCACCTTGTATGATGAATCCAGAAAACCTATGCATGAATCTCCGTAAAAACACCCATGAGACAGAGCTAGGTCTATGAGCTAGCTGTATAATTTAACAGAAAAAAATGTGCACATTAATATTCCAAACCTTATCTAAGGATTAGCTGGTGGTTATATAAATGCACAAAGTATTGTATTAAGAAAATAAAGAAAACAAAATGAAAGATACCTGAATTTAAGAACAATTAAACCAATGGAGTGTAGTGCCATCCCAAGAGAAGATGCTGGATTTTTTTGGGCCCTTCGGCCCTGCTCCAGTGATGACCCACCCTGCACCTGGACCTGAATGATGCCAACACACCTGAAAACAGTTTAAATGGGCTTGATTAAGGCAAAGGCCCTAAAAAGGAAAGGGTTGGTTAGACAGTTGAATAACATCAGATACATTTTGACACAGATTGCCAAGAATACACAGTTCATTCCCCACAACTGCCTGTAAATCTGGTACCAAACCCACTAGATCAACGTGGGTGAACAACACTAATACTGTAATTTAATACAAGGGAATTAACAGAAAGGCAGTGCAAGTACTAATGCCGCGTACACACGATCGGTCAATCCGATGAGAACGGTCTGATGGACCGTTTTCATCAGACCAAACTGATCGTGTGTAGGCCCCATCGGTTATTTATCCATCAGTTAAAAAATGTGAAACTTTTTACAATTGTTTGTAGGCACGTCCATCGGTTAAAAATACACGCATGCTCAGAATCAAGTCGACGCATGCTTGGAAGCATTGAACTTAATTTTTTTCAGCACGTCGTTGTGTTTTACGTCACCGCGTTCTGACACAATCGTTTTTTTAACTGATGGTGTGTAGGCACGATCAGTCAGCTTCATCGGTTAACTGATGGAAAAATCCATCAGACGGTTCTCATCGGATTGACCGATCGTGTGTACAGGGCATTAGAGTAGCTTTGCCTATTTACAGAAAATATCCTGACTAAACACTGGCCAGTGTGCTAAAAACTCAGTTCTGCTGGTGTTGGGGCCCTTTATTTTATGTGGAGCTCTCTCTCCCCAAATGGGAGATTTATAATCCATTAAAGTAACAACATAATCCCTTCCTGGGCAAGCAGTGATAGTGGGACAAATAGCAAGAGGAGAGCTTCAAGGCAACAACCAGGCTTGTAAGTGGAACCAAGTGAACGTGGCCGGACACAACTGTTAGCTTCCTGGGTATCATTAAACAGTACAAGCCCCATTTCGCTTATGTGAACCCAGCACTCCCAGAGGGAGTCAATTTGCATCATGTCCAAATAACACATCATAAAAGCTTCAACATCTTCCCCTTTCTGGAATATCCAGAGGCCTAATTTATTTACAAGTTTCTAGGTATAGGCCACAGCACAAAATAAAGTGAATCCATTGCAGTGGTTTCTCTCTTACTGTATTTTCTTTTACTGAGTAACAAGTAACAAGAGAAAAAGAGAAAAACAATCTTCAGTGGACCCACTGTACAACACAGAACATGGTCAACTACATGTTTCCAATTATAATACAGGTAAAGTTATCCTCTTGCCCTGTCATGGGGGTGCCTCGCAGCTACTGTCTCCCTGGCTGAGCCCAAAGGAAACAAGGTGAGTGTACAGGGCAGTTTTCAGCCAGGGAAAGACTTCTCAGCAACCTACATCTAGAACAGGATTAAAACTTACCTCTACTCCAGTACCTGAATTTCACCCCTTTATACCGTATGTTTATATATTCTAATTTTCTAGGGAAAATAGAACTCTCTAGTGGCCACATGAGGAATTACATAGAAGCCACTTCTTACGGACCACCAATGGAAATCCTCAGTCCAGCCTCCCTCTCCCTACACCCTTTCCCAGGACAGGACTTCTACCAAGAGGGTGCTTCCCTGTGAGCGGTGCCCTGGCAGTGTTGCGGTTTGTCCCAATACCCCAAAGGATGCCCTAAACTTGCAAGCCTCCCGGCACCTCTGACACCCAGGGTTCAGACATATTTCAAAGTGATAATGCAATTTACACAGACACCAGACTGTAGCAAAGTAAACAAGTATTGTACTTAAGATTCTTGAAGCACAAACAAGAAAAATTTAAGCAGATATCTTTCAGTGTTAAACTTTTACTCTTGATATATATGCAAATGGTAAGCAATGCAAAGAAAATCACAGTAAGTCCAACAGTAGTAACCAGTAGGTTCTGAAAGAACCTATGACCCTGGGCATGATAGGGGAAGAGAAGGACCTTTTATGTCAGATTGCTCCTTTCAAATCCTGATGCCACTGGCCCAACAAACTTTGTGGCACAATTACAAAACAACAGTTACAAGAAATGCACTACTTAACCTCTAAGTAGATTTCCCCTTAAAGTGTGCAGATATTGTGCACAGAGTCCTTTTTTTTAAATCAATAGGTTTTTATTGAAAATTTTTCTTTTTTATCATAAGTAACAGGGGATACAAGAGGATAGATATACACAATAATCGATGTGGAATTACAGTACGATTTTCAGCAGTAGTACAACATGTAGGCTTAAAAATACATACATCATACAAGTTTAGGCCATATAGACCAACAGTTGTCAAATGCCCTACATTTTAATGAGTTTATAGCTATTAGACGTTCAAAAGTATAGTTTCTATGGACTGCAGTAATGACTTCAGATATATTAAGGGCTTTGTCAGATTTCCAGTTGCACAGTACCAGCAGGCGTGTCTCAAGGAGAATATGTGTTACGATTGGTCGGACTATGTGTGGGAAGGTGTCCATTTTGAGGTGCAATAGTGCCATAGCAGGATCAGGGTGTGTTAGAATCCCTGTGAGGGAAGATATCAGTTGGAAAACTCTATTCCATAAGCTTCTTATGCTAGGGCATTGCCAGAACATATGCAAGAGGTTCCCTACTTGCCCACACCCCCTCCAGCAGGTCGGGGATTGTCCCGGGAAGTATGTGGCCAGACGGAAGGGAGTGTAGTGCCATCTGTTAGCCATTTTAATCATTAGTTCCCAGTGTTTAACACAGTGGGAGGACTTATGTACCTCTGTGAAGGCTTGCCGCCATTGTGACTCCGAAAATGTAACACCCAGATCAACCTCCCATTTTTGCATTGCAGTTGTTTTAATAAATTTCATTCTGTCATGCAACGAGTTATAAAAGAAGGATATGCCCTTGGTGTTGTTATTTACTGTGGAGAGGTAATGCCAAATTTTGCTTGGAACAGTCACGGACGGGTGGGTATGATGTTTCAGGAAGTGTGTAATCCTGAGGCACTTGAAAATTTTAGTGTCTGGGAGGCGAAATTGCCTCACAATTTGTTCCGCAGTTTTGGGTGTTTGGCCATCATATAGATCTGTGATACATGAGACACCTTTGTCAGTTAGGTCCTTAACGTCCAGCATTGGGATCTTGGCTTCTAACATGGTCAGGGGAAGTTTATAGTTTATGGTCTGTAGGTCGTCGTGGGATTGTCCCAGCAAGAACCTCCATGCTTGCAGTGAGGCTCGTAGTGGGGGTGTCAAGGCTGTTAAGTTCCAAGGATCCCATCCATCTCCTAGGAGGAGTAGGACGAGGTCCTTGGTAGGGGACAGTAGCGTCTCTATATCAACCCAGTGAGGGGTGTCAGTTTGTTGGAACCAGTGTTTAATCTGATCCAGGCGTGTTGCCCAGAGGTAGTCGAATAGGTCTGCCAACCCCGCTCCCCCAGCCCTCTTGGTGCACAGAGTCCTTTAAGTGGATGGAGAAAATAAGTATGGAGGAATCCTTCTTATGTAGATGTTCAGTGTCTTCAGCTAGCTCAACAAGGGCCCAGAAAGATTACTGTGCAATGGTGACCAGCAACAGAAAACAGCATGTCCAAAGTTTTTTCTTTTTGAGGCTTTAATGTAAAGAGATGGGATAAAGGTGTCTACATGCAGTGTCTTTGTAGGGTATACACATGTTGGGCTTTTTCCCGCTCACCAATGATGATACCAAGACTCAAGTGAATAGGATGTCATGGAACAGGCTCTTGAAGGGTGCCTAGCCGTACACATTGAGACGCTGGGATTCTGCTGTAACTGCACTGGATGAAGATGAAAGTGACCCCTAACAGTCATTCGGCCAACAGGGAGCTGACAATGGTGGACTCTCTACGCCACCTAGGCCATGGCACCTGCTCACATCCCTCAAAGTGACCAGGTCCGTGCTCTCAGCTGAAGGCCGTGGTCCCAAGAGAAAGAATCCTCCCCGGACCACGCTATTTATGTCCTCACCCAGCATTCTTCCCTCTCTCCCAGCCAGCTGGAACTTGTAGTCTGCAGCAGTGTTGCTCCAATGCAAATCCTGGCTCCTCGGACCACATATTCCATGATCCCTTGCTCTTAGCAGTGGTTTCTGCTTGCTTTGTATTCAGGAGATGATGACACAGTGTCAAGGCAAAGCACTAGAGGGTAACAGGCTCACTGCAGCTGGTGTTACAGAATGTCCTACGATGACACAGGCAAAGTTAGCCAGCACCTGGCTACATACATATAGATGCAACTGCATATCCCTTATACTGCGGAAGCAGCACACTAACTAAATTTAGGAATACTTGTAATGTATTGCATCTTAGGCCCTGTACAGACGAGGGGTGATCCGATGGAAACGGTCCGCCGGACCGTTTCCATCGGACATTTTTCCTCCGGATTTTGATCTGATGTCTGTACACACCATCAGATCAAAATCCGCGCGGAAAACATCCGCGGTGACGTGTCCGCGCCGTCGCCGCGTCGTGGCGACGTGCGCGACGCTGGAAGGTAAATACTTCCATGCATGCGTCGAATCATTCCGACGCATGCGAGGGATGGGGATCGGACGGACTTATCCGGTGAGTCTGTACAGACGACCGGATAAGTCCGAGGGACAGGATTCCAGCGGATAGATTTCTTAGCATGCTAAGAAATTTTTATCCGCTGGAAATCCGTCGGCTGGACAAATGTCTGCAGAAAATGTCCGCTCGGGCCTACACACGACCGGATCTATCCGCTGGAACTGATCCGCGGATAAATCCCAGCGGATAGATCCGGTCGTGTGTATGGGGCCTTACAGGTCCTTAATTATGGGGCCGTATTTGTTTTTTTCATTTCAGACTAAGAATCATTTCAGCACATAAGGATAATATCTGTTGATCTTTCAGTGTTTCTGTCACTTTCTGTGAATTGTACTTTAGGCCAGGTTCACACTGGTACGATTGGAGATGCGATTTGAGATGTCAAATCGCATCTCAAATCGGCGGCATTTCCTGTAAATTTTCGGCAATGGCACTGTCCTAATCGGTGCGACGCCGCATCTGCGGCGCTGCACCGATTTCAAAAAGTAGTTCCTGTACTACTTTTTGCAATTTCGGGCTGTGATTTACATTGACATCTGTGCAGAAACCTGCACAGATGTCTCAGAAATCGCGTCCGAAATCGGGACTGAGAAGCAGGAGTGAAATCATGCGAGTTCAGCTGAACTCGCACGGCTTCACTCCCGCAGCCCAGTGTGAACCTTAGCTAAATCACAAACAATGCTACCTTCCTTCCAAGTTACAAAATCTGTTGTAATAAAAGTATTACTAATTCCCCTTCCCCATTTAGTAAAGATGAAAAGAAGGCTTCTTTGTAGTCAGGGGCGTAACTAGAACCTTCAGGGCCCCGGTTGCAAGAAATCATGATGGGCCTTCCTTAACCTTCCATCCGAGCCCCGGGCTTCCAATTTTGGGAGGGTGTCCATGGAAATCCTCCCAGAACTATGCCTCCTGTATGCCCCCTCGGACGTGCACCCAGCACAATCGCGGAGGTCCTTTATCATGTAATCAGCTGATTAATTGCTTACACTGATAATTAGTGCTGCCTCTCAGTGCCACCTATTAGTGCTCATCAATGCCGCCTATTAGTATCCATCAATGCTGCCTATCAGTGCCGCCTATCAGGGTTGCATTTCAGTTCCATCCATTAGTGCTCATCAATGCTGCCTATCAGTGCTCATCAATGCCACCTATCAGTGCCCATCAATGCTGTCTATTAGTGCCCATCAATGACACCTATGAGTGCTCATCAATGCCTGCAGCACATCAGTGTCCTTCTCTGTCCCCCCGCATGCCATGGCTTCACCCCCCAGTAATGCCATGCCTCAGTCTGTATACAGATCTAGTAAAATCTAAAGTGGCACTGCTGCAGAACCTCCTTGTCCCCCCAGTGTTAATAAGAGCTTCTGCAGCCAGTCTTTTACAGGTTCACTCATGTCATCCTCTCTTCCTCACTCACTGCTCCTCCTCCGTCTATGGCGGCGAGTGCAGGAGGCGCAGCGCCAGTCGCCGTGTCACAGTCAGGAACGGTTGGACTCAAAAATGGTGCCAAACGGAGCCATTATATTACTGCGCATGCACCACCGGCCGAGTGAGTATGAGTTTTCCCGAGCCCGGCCGGCTTTGGGAACTGTGCATGCGTAGTTACTTGGCCAGCACACGGCCATCTTTTTTACGGGGCACCGCTGCCCATAAGGGACATTCACGGACACCCCAAAATAGGGCTTACATTTACAGACTGCCCGTAAATCTAAGGGCGGTTGGCAGCACTGGCTGGCAGCAGCGGCAAAAAAAAACTGGTGGGCCGGATAAATGTCCTTGGCGAGCCACATGTGGCCCGCGGGCCGTAGTTTGAGGACCCCTGTCCTAGAGGGTTACATGATGCCGGGAGGAGCTGATAGCGCCGCAGAGGGACCCCAAAAGTGGATGACCGGGCCACACTGTGCAAAACGAACTGCACAGTGGAGGTAAGTATGGTATGTTTGTTATTTTAAAAAAAAACACAAAGCTTTACAGTCATGTTAAGGGGATACCAGGGCTGGGCAGAAAGATGTTAACTTTTTTGTATCAAATATAAATACATGTAATATTTTAAAATATGGACCTACTGTATGTTTATATATATAGCACTTTTTAAAGTCCAAACGCTATAAGGAAAGGATTGTGTTCTATGGATGACTTTAGATGGGTGTTCTGGTCATCCATCACACAAAATGAAAATGCATTATTACGCTTAAAAAACGATGTATATAACAATGCATCGCACCACCCGTCACCATCTCTATGCAACACCCACCAATGTGCACAGGTTTTAGCATGGGGGCTGGTGTGAAAATCCTTGGGCTGGGTACACACTTGCGGGTTTCAGCCAATTCGCATGACAGGAGAGTGTCGCAATGGAGACGGTTCACACAGCTCTGGGGCAGACGTGTTCCGTATTTGGAAATAGTCCTGTGCGTCTTTGATTTTGATTCAAGTGCTAACTCAGGCAAAAATTTGGATCTGATTCGCACCTGAATCGGTGAACAGGGACGCTCAGGACCCCCTGCTGTGAGCCACAGCCACAGCATGTGTGAACCCAGCCTTATACAGGAAGTTAGGAGTGCACTGGAAGTCTGGGAGGTCGCTATCAATCTATTTTTTTTTTTAGTACTAGCATTATAGGGTCATGTGCATGTATTACAGAGATGTACTGAATGACCTGTTTTTTTTTGTTTTTTTTTAACAGCTATTTAGATGTTAACTTTTGTGAACAGAATCTGAGCCAAGGGAAAGAAAAGGAGAGTCTAACCTTACTTGGATTAAGCTGTCATTAACTTTATTTTATTTTTCTACTTAAACTGTTTATCTAGCCAAGCAAAAAAACATGGAGTCCAGAATCACCCATCCTCATTCTCCACCATCCGGCTGGGAAGTGCAGAGCATGCCAGCTGGCAAATTGTTTTAGAACTGAACTGCAGCCATCTAGAAATTCTGCTTCATTGAAAATGAATCTCTGTATTTAAGTGATTGTAAAGCATTATTTTTTTCATAAGAAACAAAACAACAGTTTTGTACAGGGCAGCCTCAATCCTCCTCTTCTGGGGTCACCCAACAGCACTTCTGGCTCCCCCCCCCACCGAGTGCCCCTGTAGGAAGCCATTTCCTAATGGGGCACTAGTGCCCCCAGCCAAGCCTGGCCTGTGAGACATTGGATAGGGAGGAGAAGAGCAACTGCAAATGTGCACAGCGCTGGATCAAGTTGGGGCTTTTAGGGGGTCAGGGAAAGTTATTACTATATTACTAAACGTTTTTACTTAAATGCAGAGAATACATTAACCACTAGAGCTTTCTTTTGGTGGTATTTGTTTTTCCTTTTTTTTTCTTGTTATCAAAAAAAGACCAACATTTTTGAAAAAAAATAAACAATATTTTTTACTTTCTGCTATAAAACATATCCCATAAAAAATTCTAAATAAAATCTAATTTCTTCATAAATTTAAGCCAATATGTATTCTACATATTTTTGGATTAAAAAAAAAATCCCAATAAGCGTGTATTAATTGGTTTGTGCAAAAGTTATACATACAAACTATGAATTATATACTGGATTTTTTTTATACTAGTCAATTGGCGATATATAGCGGGACTACAATATTGTAGCGGCCAGTCTGACACTAACTAACATCAACTGACACTTTGTGACACTAATACAGTGATCAGTGCTAAAAATATGTACTGTGACTATACTAATGATACCGGCTGAGAATGGGTTAAATATCTAGGGTGATCAAAGGGTTAAAATATTGCCTAACCAGCGTATATGTGTTTACTCTGTGTGCTGCTTTTACTAAGGTAAGTAATGAATTTTATTCCCTGCTTTGCAGGAACAGAAAATTCATCACTTTCCCCCTGTCAGAATGGAGCTCAGCCTTGTTTACATGGGCAGAGCTCCATTCTGTGTCTCTCCTTGCCAATCAGCGGTGTCAAATCACAGCACAGCCACGGCTCCGGCGGCACACAAACGCCCCCTACCTGGAAGTGACAGATTACATACTAGGTACGTATTTCAGCGCAGGAGAGTTATCTGATCGGCAAGCGATTAAGGGAAAAAACATTTTACCTTTACAAACACGTAATTCTTTACCATTTACCAACTTCAATACCTGTTAAATCAGTGGTCATCAACCCTGTCCTCAGGGCCCACTAACAGGCCAGATTTTATGTATTACCTTGGGGAGATGCAGACTCGAATACTGCAATGAATGAGCAGCAAATAATATCACCTGTGATGTATTTCAGTTATCTTGCGAACCTGGCCTGTTAGGGCCCTTTCACACGGGGCGGATCAGTAATGATCCACCTCCGTGTGTCCGTAAAGCTCAGCGGGGATCCTCAGTAAAATCCCGGCTGAGCCGTCGGCTGATAGGGCGGTCCCGCACACTGTGCAGGGACCACCCTGTCTTTCCTCCGATCTCCCCTATTGGGGGATCGGATGAACACGGACCGTATGTCCGTGTTCACCCGATCTGATCCGCCAGACGGAAGAAAAATAGAATTTTCTTCCGTCCGAAAAGTCAGATCTTTGCGGAGGCGGGTGATTACGGGGGTCAGCGGATGGTCATCCGCTGACACGACACCCGCAATTACATAGGGCCCAATGTATGTCCCGTTTTCATCCACAACGGATGGATGAAAATGCGGACATACGGTCCGCACATGTGAAAGGAGCCTAAGTGGGCCCTGAGGACAGGGTTGATGACCACTGTGTTAAATAATAAATTATCTTTTCGACTGGGGAAAGAATTCAGGGTAGCATGCTCCACCCACTACATTAGAGGTGGGAGTGTGTTGATGGGTACATTGTTTTTCCTGGAACCAACATGGCACATGGCACCAACACCAAAATGGTGGCAAACTACAACATGCATGCTGCCAAAGATTGGTGCCAGGTAAGGAAAATAACAGTAAATATTTGATACAATTTTACATTAAGTCACAGGTGGTGACTTATGAAACATGCTACTGCTACTTGTCATAGACTGCCCATAAGAGAAGCTGCAAGCCATTTTAAATACAAATTATTAAAGAATAATCTATTTAGAATTTACAATTGGCCATCTTGGAAACCTGTAATTATAGATATGTCACATCCAGTGAGCTGCAGGGGGAGTCTCAAAATCACTATAGTCTGTGTCACATGCAGGAATCACTTTCCTGTTCCAGTAGTGACTTGCCATCTTTACACTTGTGAACAGGTGATGGTTTCCCCTCTGTCCAGGAGGTGGCACTGTGTCATTATACAAATGGACTCTTTTAGGGGAAATGTCCCCTCGTGGACTCCATCGGTTTCTTACAAACACATCAGCCAAATTCCACCTTCTCTGTTGCTAACCAACATTTTCATATTAGCAAAACATTTTGAGAACATGAATCCAAGTCACACTGCTCGTAACAGCATTTACCTACATACAATGTAAACCATCAGACTGGCATAATTTTAAAGACTTCACAGACAAATATACATGTGTAGCACGATCCCTGTAGAAGCCACTGGGTAGGATGAGTCCTAATTTTTTTTGCCTCAACCTGTTCTGAAAAACTTTAGCCCCTCTAACACACCGAGTTGAGTGTACAAACATACATTTCACAGAAAATCAGTATAAGTAATAATTAGTAATCAAATGGAAGTGCTAAATCAATGAGAAGGGGAGAGAAAATGTATGTAAAGGGATTTGAGTCAGAGAAAGAGCTCATGGTAACTGCTCTATGGTAAACTATTTGTCTTTTCTCTGTAATAACGTTTCCTGTCTGCAGTTAAGCAGCAAATGTCTATTCTGTAGGGCTATATATAGAATTTCGAACACTAGACCTCACTTAGCAATTTCCTGGGAGTATTCCAGTCAGGCTTCACAAGGTACGCAAATGGCCTAAACCTACAATATAGAAAGGGCATTATTCAACTTCAGTCAGAGCTACACAATTTGTTTTTATTTACACGCACCCCTTACCTGCATATCCATTTTTTGTGTGGTAAAATAACTCTTTAAATGAATGTCTTTCTGGGGCTATTCTGCTGGTTCTTTCTGTTTTGGTTTTTGAGTTTCATGTGACAAGATGTCTGCTGTTGCTTGAAATATTTACCTCAGTTGCTGGGCAGACCTTCAGTCAGCTGAACACTGGATTGGGGACAAGGCTTTTGTCAGGAAAACATCTGCCCAAAAGGGTGTAATCTTTCACCTGTATATTCACCCCAACACTGAACGGGGTCACCAGTTACCACAGGTCCACACGATCGGAAATTCCGACAAGAAAACCGTAGATTTTTTTCAGATGGAATGTTGGCTTAAACTTGTGTTGCATACACGCGGTCACACAAAATTCAGACCGTCAAGAACGCGGTGACATACAACACTACGATGAGTTGAGAAAAATGAAGTTCAATGCTTCTGAGCATGCGTCGACTTGATTCCGAGCATGCATGTTTTTTAGTGCGTCAGAATTGCATACAGACGATCGGAATTTCTGGCAAAAACCAGCTCTCAAATTTTTGTTGTCGGAAATTCTGACAGAAAAAGCCCGATGGAGCCTACACACGGTCGGAATTTCCGACCAAAAGCTCACATTGAACTTTTCTTGTCGGAAATTCCAACCATGTGTATGCGGCATTAGATGTTTTGACCTGCTCCCAGCCAAGTACGTACTTCATGAACTGCTTCAAAAGGCTAATTCTCCTGGAAGAAGGCCTGGCACATATCATTTTTAAATATCCCCCCCCCCCCCAGTTTTCACTGATGCCAGCTGAATTTTCATTTACAACTGTGAGTCCTGTGCCTCTATATCCTGACTTGCCAGAACCATTTTGTGTACTGTTATCATTGCCCATCAGTGCGGTCTCCTCAGTGCAGCTTATCAGTGCAAATCAGTTCTGTCTCATCAGTGCCCATTAGTGCAGCTTATCAGTGCCCACCAGTGCAGCTTATCAGTGCCCATCAGTGCAGAGCGGGGATAGTTAGAGATCACCCAGATGACAGAGCGGATCTGGGGCTGATGGGTGTTGTTTGTGAGAACAACACCTGTCAGCCTGAGATCCGATCTGTCATACAGGTAATCTCTTCTAACCCCGCTCTGCCCTGGATAGAGATGGTGGGCTGTGGTGGCAGTAGGGATGGGGGCGGTGCTGGCAGGGAGCAGAGGAGGGGGAGGGAGCAGAGGAGGAGGACACCACCTCTATGGGTGGCACAGACCGGGGGTTCTAAAACCCTCTCCACCCACTACAGCGAACAGGACGGAAATACAAGTCCCTGCTCAGAGAACTACAGGTGGGCAGTGACAAGACCGCTGGCTGAGGATACAGGAGGAAAAGCAGCCGGGTCTAACAAACAGGAAACCGCAGGGTAATACATTTTTTTCAGCAGGCTATTGCAGAGGAACTACAGAGCTCAGAAGAACATGGACGGCATAGTCAGTGAAGGTAGGAGATCAGCAAAAGGGACATGGAATTTTTTTTTTCCTGCAGTTCTGCTTTAAGGAGCGGCATCAGGACCGTCACCTGCATCCAGGAGGATGGAGACATTGTGGCACCATGTGGTCAAAATGCCAACTGGGCAGATGCAGAGGATTGTGAGACTGGACCAAAAGTGCCCTAGCTTCCCATCACCACTGGGACCGGGCTGCCACCAGGACTTGTTGGAGACCAGAAATGGAGGACCGCAGACTAGAAATGGAGAAGTGCAGGCACATCAGATGCCCTGAGCACCACTTTTCCTGCCCCAGTGAGCAAAGTGAACAGCAGGTCTGAAGCTGTCACCTTGAGCGATGCCTCTCAGTAACTGGACCCTCTTTGTCATTATAAAAGATGAGTAAAAGAACCCGGAGGCAGGTTATCCAAAAGGGCTTGAACGAACCATCTGGGATCTGGTGACCGGACATTGACAGGTACACTCACACTGTCAACCGGTGACCCTGACGTAATTTACTGGGAGGATATGCTCTATCATTCAACTTAACCTTATGCTAGGCCTGTGGCAGAGGCATCAACATCCAATCAGAGTCAAGTCTGTGGCAGAGACTTGTTCCTCCCAGAAACCTCAAGTGACGCTCTGGCTGCCAGGCCTGTGGCAGAGGTTTGTCCAGGGGCACTTCACCCACTCTGGCTGGAGTGGCGACATACTGATATAATTACTGAAGGCAGGACTGCCTTTATCTACAGATTGGACATTCGATTACTGCTCTGCTCACTACCTTCACCCCTAGACACTACATAGAGGTAACTTAATACGCCTATCCCAAATCAATCAGCGGCTCCTTCGGGGGTAGTGCTACATATAGAATTTCGAACACTAGACCTCACTTAGCATTTCCTGGGAGTATTCCAGTCAGGCTTCACAAGGTACGCAAATGGCCTACACCTACAATATAGAAAGGGCATTATTTAACTTCAGTCAGAGCTTCACAATTTGTTTTTATTTACACACACCCCTTACCTGCATATCCATTTTAAGCTTGGAACGAGTAAAAGAGGGCTGGCAATATAAACAGACTCTGTCCTGGATTTACTGTCTGCTGCTCTGCTAAGGTGTGGTCTGTCGATCAGCCTTCAGCAATGCTTTTCACTCTCATGTCTTTGGGTATAGTCCATCCCTGAATAAAACTTTACAGGCATACAATAATGTGTTACCCTATATTGGTTTATGTATAAAATATCCTTTCACCAGAGGTTGGCAGTGTACCCACATGTGCTGAAACATAAACACAAACAAAATCCCGCACTCTGGTTTCCAACCCATAAAAACTATAAAGCAGCTAGCACACTGTATATATGATAGCAGCAAAAAGTGCAGTGCTTAATTATAGAACATGACTGCATAAATGTATATATAGTGAACACAAATTTTGTGCAAGTGAAAACTCATTATAGAAAGTATCAATCATCCATACACATAAGGATCTGTGCCAAATTGTGCCTGTAAATTTGGTGTCAATCATCCATACACTGTGATCAATCATATGCTGTGAGTAATCACGATGTGCATTAAAAAGTCAACTAAATGATTTCTGATCATTCCAGTCTTCAAACAAACTGTGATATTCCCAGTGGAAGAGTTTGTTAACCTGAGGAAATCCAGCAATGATCAAATACCCAATATGAACTGCTTACCAGGTTTTCATGACCCTCTATTACTGAGTGGTCAGGAGTGCTTGTGGAATTTATCCCAAGTACCCAGGTTGAGCTTCACTTCTCTCACTTTGGTGCCGGGCTCTTGAAAGGATGAAAGTAAAACAGGAAGCCACCCTTATAGTGTAGGAAATTTAGAATGGATTTATTTAAATATAAAAGTGCACATTCATATTAGACACATCGGTAACACTCTACCATAAAACCTGCTGTTAAAAACAACTTTAATCCTCCAGTCAGCAGCTATTGTGCATCATGACGTCACATCAGCCTCCACCCTACGCGCTTCGTCACAAAATGACATTGTCAAGGTCTTGCCGGAGGATTCAAGTTGTCTTTAACTGCAGTTTTTAATGTGGGAGACGTACAGATGCGTCTAATATCAGTGAATTATAATGCTCTTGTGCCAGAACACTTTAACTACTTTCTACCTGCTCACTGTAGATTTACTGCAAACGGGAGGCACAAGCAAGCTGGACAATGTACCTGTATGTCGCCACCTGTCTTCCAGGTTTGGGACATGTATGCATGAACCCCCTGCTGAGTGCTGACCTGTGCTGTGATTGGACACAGCATGAGTTTGGCAGCAGATTTTAACCAATGATTTTGACTGAAATCAGTTGATCAGCTGTGTCCAATCACAGAAAGAGTTCTGTGTTTACAAAACAGCCAGACCAGAATGTAAAAGCAGCACATATTTCACACAGTACCCCTAGTTAGGCACACAGTTAGCCCCTTGATTGCCCCTAGATGTTAACCCCTTACCAGCCAGTGTCATTAGTACAGTGACAGTGTACAGTATTATCACTGATCGCTGTATTAGTGTCACTAGCAACGTCAGTTAGTGACCCTCCCAGATAATGTCTGTTAGCACCAGATTTCTGCCACCCTATCACAGTCCCACTACCAGTCACTGATCCCTGCTATTACAGTATAGTGTTTATAGCTGCATAAATTACAGTATATATACCATAAGTTGTAGACGCTATACCATTCACACAAACCAATTATTATACACTTATTGGGATTTTTTTTTACCAAAGATATATAGCAGAATACATTTTAGCCTAAATTTATGAAGAAATTAGATTTTATTATTTTTTATGCCATGTGTTTTATAACAGATAGTGAAAAATATAAATGTTTTCATTCAAAGGTTTTATTGTGAAGTCAATGAAGATTGTACAACATAAGGCACTTGAACATGACAATAACAAACGCATACAACGTAATAGGTTGATGTGGACACAGTCAAAAATGTAGGAGGACATAAAGTAATTATACATTGCAGCAGTATAAGTATAGCACAAACTCATTGAACGAATCATATGTGGGCAAGTGAACTAGTGGTAGTTCGTAAGAAATATACATTTTTTTCCAAAATTTTATTTTTTCTGCTTTATATAATAGTAAAAAAACAAAAACCTAGTGGTGATCAGATACCACCAAAAGAAAGCTCTACTTCTGTGAAAAAAAAATTATATAAATGTAATTTGTGTAAAGTGTTGCATGACTGAACAGTTGCCAGTTAAATCAGCACAGTACTGAATAGCAAAAATTGCCCTGGTAATGAGGGGGAGGTAAAACCTTCCGGAGGTCTAGTGATTAAAATTTATGCTTGAGTGCTCTTTTTGAGGCCTGCGGCTTGTGATCCATTATTTTCAGAAATCTGCTCTGAAAAACTATTGTCTGGTGGAAAGTTTTTTTCCCAAACCACTGAGTTCAGTGAGCTTGATAAAAGTAATACCCAGGTTACATGTGTGCCTAATCAGTCGATCAGTTTATCATTATTGGCTTTTTTGAGGGTTTTATGAGCTTTCTTTTTTCAGGGATTATGCTTTTTATGGTTGTCAATTTTAAAGTCTGTTGATAAATTGCTTGAGTGTTATAATTGTCAAAAGAAAGTTATGAAGGAAGGACTGCTGCCCCCTTTTTTAGTTCCTTCTTCTGTTGATTTTAGGTCATCACCTCTCACCGTGGTCCCCAAAGAAGAACCCAGTAAATTTAGGTTAATCCATTATTTGTCATCTACTAAGGGCTCTTCTTTGGTGATCAAATTGTTGTTACCCAAATGAATTTCAAGCTCTTTTTGTGGTTATAATGTGTGGTCTAGAGGCCCTGTTGGTTAATTCTAACATCACATCGGCTATTGCCCTGTTTTTCTATATCAGACATCTTCCTATGGGGTGCTCACTGCCTTATCTTTAATTGTCTTAAATAGATGGTCTGCTATGAGCACCCTGAGGGAGCAGTGTTTTCTTATTTAGGTGATTTTCTGCCTCTTGGTATAGGAACTAGGGTTGTCCCGATACCGATACTAGTATCTGTATCGGGACCGATACTGAGCAAGTACTCGCGCAAATGCTCCCGATGCTTCCCCCGATACTTTTTTCCCCCCGGGAGCTGGTGGAGAGGGGGCAGAGAGCGGGTGGAGAGGGGGCAGAGAGCGGGCGGAGAGTGGAGCAGAGCAGTCCTTGGGTATGGAGGAGAGGAGAGCTGCTGCCGCCTAGTCCCCAAAGAGAAAGCCAAGCCCCCCCGCCGCTGCGTCTAGTTGATTAGCGCTTGGGGAACATAACAGGATTGGATGGGTGATCTGTCTATCAAAGTGCCCGGGCAAGGGGGAGTGTCTATAAATGACAAGCACGGCAGGGAACACACAGCTATTCAAATGAAAGCTGTTATGTTCCCCAAGTGCTAATCAACTAGATGGCAGTGGGGGGGAGGGGGCTTGGCTTTCTCTTTGGGGACACAAGGCTGCATTTAGGGACATGGCTGCATTTAGGGACAAGGCTGCATTTAGGGACAAGGCTGCATTTAGGGACATGCCTGCATTTAGGGACAAGGCTGCATTTGGGGACATGGCTGCATTTAGGGACAAGGCTGCATTCAGGGACACATGGCTGCATTTGGGGACATGGCTGCATTTGGGGACATGGCTGCATTTAGGGACAAGGCTGCATTTAGGGACATGGCTGCATTTAGGGACCTGGCTGCATTTGGGGACACAAGGCTGCATTTGGGGACATGGCTGCATTTAGGGACATGGCTGCATTTGGGGACACAGTATCGGTAATTGGTATCGGCGAGTACATGAAAAAAAAGTATCGGTACTTGTACTCGGCCCTAAAAAAGTGGTATCGGGACAACCCTAATAGGAACCCTACTGTCACAGTTGTAAGAGTTGTTCTGACATACCTCTCAACATTTTGAGATGGGAATGAGGGACACCTACTAGCAAATGTATGTTGGCATAGGACACGCCCCTACCACGCCCCCTTAAAAGAGAATTAACAAAAAAAGGTTAATTAAATCCACAAGTTTTTTTTTACCACTACTATTCCTTTATTTTGGCTTTTAAAATTTACAAATGCAGCAATTTAGAAATTGAATGAAAGGTTTAGCTCTGGGAAAAACTTTTTGAAAGATAAGAAGTGCATTTTATATACAACTATATATAGGTCAGACCAAAATGAGGGACAAATGAGAAGGAAAGAGGGATAGAGGAACATTGTTTCAAATCAGGGACAGTCATTCGAAATAAGAGACAGTTGGGATGTATGGTTGTGGTGTAATGGTTAGAGCTCCTGCCCATTTTATACAAGGTGGTGCATTTGAGACTGTAAATTGGCAATTTATTATCTACTTTTCAGCGTCTAATGAAGCATATTGTGTCCCTTTGGCTGCTGAAACACAGATTTGCCTTGCACCGCATTTGATCTCCTAGGTATTACTATTGATTCCACCAGGATGTAATTTTTAACTCCTGCATAAGCCATTAATTTTTTAAGAATTTACTTATATTTAATGCTTGTCAGAAACCAGTACTGTATATTGTTCACGTAAATCATTAATTCTTGTTTTTTTTTTGGCTTTTGCATTATGCATTATGCCTATGGGCATAATGTTCTCTAGTAGGCTGGAGCTTCTTATCTCAGGCCTTATAGTCCCTTATTTACATGTTGATCTTGTTAATAACATAAAAAAAAAAGGATCTGTTTATTTAGCACAAATGTAATTCTACTTACAATGTTAGCTCTACATGGCAGGAGGAATTTGTTTTAGAAGATAATTTTCAATTTTTTACAGATGTAGCAGAATCTATTGGATTTGGTATTTTCTGGTCTGCAAATGGTGTGCAGAGGTTTGGCCAGATTATTGTATTTACCCTGGCTTTACTAAGAATATTACAACAATAAACATGCACAGGGGGTGTGCCAGGTGTGTCTGGGCACACCCTAATGACTGCATGCAGTGCCGATTCCCCCTATTGCCTGGTCCCTCTATTGCCTGGTCCAAAATGCTGCTGGCTTCCCCCCCCCCCCCCCGATTGTTTCACAATCGAGAGTTAGGGAAGGTGCTAATAGACATGTCATTTACTGGTCCCTTCCATTTGTAAATGAACACAGTGAACACACCCATTCACTGTGTTCATTCATAACTCAAGCATAGTAAACTGTGTTTATTATGCTTTAGTTTGTGAATGAACAGGAAGCTGATCAGCACAGAGCACTTCCCATTCCTTCGCTGTCCCGTGAAGCTGAGGCTGCAGAGAAAGGCGTGTGTGTTTGAGAATGGGTGCACATATTCTGTTGGAGTTCTTCCCTGTTGTGACTGCGGCACCTGAGAACAAGTACTTCAGCAACAGGAGAATCTTATTGCTGACTGTTTCAAAAGGTGTTATTATGCAATTAACTGTTCTTGCTAAGATATCAGATCCTTCCCTGTCTTCATTTAATATTTATGTTAAAGTAAGACATTTTCAGAGTAGCAAAAAATGTCATAGCAGCTGCCATGTTTCACCAGGTTTTGGTGTTTTAGGACACCGGCTACCTCAGCAGACCGTAAAGCTAATTGGAACAGTTATTGGTTATTAATTATTATTATTATTATTATTATTATTATTATTAACAGTTATTAGTGGAACACTAATTGGAACAGTTACTTTGACTGCAGTTAAAGTACTTGTGAATATGCAATGTTATAGACACTTTCCAACATATTTATAAATATACAGGCACCATAACTGCTTCTGATTAATTTCAGAAATTATGTCTCTTACCTTATTTACAAGGTTAAAAGATTCTGCCGTGCCTATGCATTTCATCTTCCTGATAGTGGGGGGAGGAGTTACAGGACACTGTGCAAACACACATTGTGCTTGTATTCCATAGTCTGTTCAGCCTCAGCCAAGATACAGACTGTGTTTGAGCAGGAAGTGTGTTTAAGAAGCAGACTGTGATTGGGAGAAAGTATTGCCAGAGGCAGGCTGTGATTGGTCAGAGAGAAGGTTGGTAGATGAGATGATCCAAATCAGGCCCATATCACTGGATGGTCAGCCAAAAGATAGAAACTGACCACACTAACACAGATCAGCTTTTGTGCATTGTGTGGTCAGACTATGATTTATAAATGAAATTCACATATTTAAATATACACATAAATAAGTAAATGTTTAGGGTAACACAACATTTTAAAGTGATAGTCAACCCACTTTTTCATCTTTTACCTGCCGGTAAGCCTGTAATATTGTGGATATCTCCTAAACTTGCATTGTTTAGGAGATATTAAATCTGCATGCAGCCAGTGACATCACCAGTGCATGTGCTCTGAAGGCCAGACCTTCAGAGCCCCTGCCATAAATGACAGCTCCCGTGCTTATGATGGTTCCCGCGTGTAATATCCCATGTTGGGCAGCCAAATGTAACAGATTTGCAAAGTTCTGAGACAGATTTTTTATAAATAGGCGCACAATAAAAAAATTGCCAGGGTCACGTTTTATTCTGGTGCAGTGATATTTTAGGCCTCATACACACAATAGGTTAACCAGAGGACAACGGTTTGATGGACCGTTTTTATCGGTCAAGACCGATCGTGTGTGGGCCCCATCGGTTATTTAACCATCCGTAAAAAAAAAGCCAACTTGCTTTAAATTTTTAACCGATGGATTCCTAACCAATAGGTCAAAACCGATCGTTAGTAGGCACGAACCATCGGTTAAAAATCCATGCATGCTCAGACTAAATTAGGGTACGGGAACGCTCGTTCTTGTAAAACTAGCGTTCGTTTTGGAGATGGCACATTCTACATTTTTAAAATGAGTGCCTCATTTATTGCAGCACATTTTTTTCTTTGTTCTATTGCTAGACTAAACACTTTGTTTTGCTGATGCTATTTAGACAGAGTTCTCCCATACTGACTTCTTTCATTTTTTGCTTGTGATCTCATGTTTTTTTTTTTTTGGAAGCCAGATCTCCAAAATAATTTTTTGTAATTTTTAATTTTTTTGGAGAAATTTCATTTTTTTTTCTCAAGTTATCACATCAATGTTTTTAATTTTTTTTGGAGAAATTTCATTTTTTTTTCTCAAGTTATTACAACAATGTTTTTTTTTCAGCCCCCCCCCCCCCCTCCCTCAAGGAGGTTGTGTCCTTTGTTAATTACACATTGTATTTTGGAAATGTTTGATGGCTATTCACCAGAAAAACACAATAGACAAGTATTTAACGTAATTAAATCTCCATTTATTCTGGTTAAAAAAAAAAAACAACATGAAAGGCAACAATTGCACAATCAGCCAAATATATGCAGACTTTGGACACCAAAGGCACATTCCACCATGCTCAACAACAAAATCAATAACATCAGGAGTCCCTCTAATTTGAGGAACAATGTGCTCCCCAAATCCCAGAAATCAGAAGCAGCAGCAGATGTCATACATGACCCCAAGCTGTGGTCAGGGCCGGCCTTAGGCCTTTAGGCGCCCTGTGCGAGAAAGCTTTACAGCGCCCCCTAGTGACCACGCCCCTCAGTGACCACGCCCCTTGGTAACCACACCCCTCGGTAACCACACCCCTCGGTAACCACACCCATTTCTCCAATACCGGCTCCATTTAAAGCCTTCCATTCCGTTAAGTTCCCAACAAAAAGATTACAAGCTATGATAAAAATACAACTTTTATTCACACGCTATAATAACGCCACATATACTGTATATCACACGGTATAATAACGCCACATATAAAGTAAATCACACGCTATAATAACGCCACATATACTGTATATCACACGGTATAATAACGCCACATATAAAGTAAATCACACGCTATAATAACACCACATATACTGTATATCACACTCTATAATAACGCCACATATAAAGTAAATCACACGCTATAATAACGCCACATATAAAGTAAATCACACGCTATAATAACGCCACATATACTGTATATCACACTCTATAATAACGCCACATATAAAGTAAATCACACGCTATAATAACGCCACATATACTGTATATCACACTCTATAATAACGCCACATATAAAGTAAATCACACGCTATAATAACGCCACATATAAAGTAAATCACACGCTATAATAACGCCACATATACTGTATATCACACTCTATAATAACGCCACATATAAAGTAAATCACATGGTATAATACCACTACCTGTAAATGTACTATCAAATATCAAACATAATTACAATAAAGTATTTTTTAACTTTTGCATTTACAGTTCCTTTAAGAAACACCCTATTTAAAAAAGAAAATACAAAACAGACATTAAGCAGTACACTGCACTTATAAAAAAAGAATTTACTTACAGAAAAAAGTTTTTACATCCGCTGCCTGCTTCTGTGGATTTTTGCCCTCCTTTGTCTTTTCAGTGCGCATGGCATATGAGCTCCTCATAGCAAGGCAAGGACAGCCGCCATGCCGTCTTTCCGGCAGAATCCGCCTGTGGCCTGCCAGGTGTACCTAGAGCATTTGGCACCCGGGGCGGATTCTATATCTGCCCCCCCCCCATAAAATGTAAAAACACCCCACTGTGCCCCCTGCATCCTTCAATATCTCTGTCACTACTGTGTACCCTCTCTCCACAACTGCACCAATGGACCTCTCTACATTACACAGCAACCTGCACCTCTGGACCCCTTTACATTACACAGCACCCTGCACCTCTGGACCCCTTTACATTACACAGCCCCCTGCACCTCTGGACCCCTTTACATTACACAGCACCTCTGGGCCCCTTTACACTACACAGCACCCTGCACCTCTGGACCCCTTTACATTACACAGCACCCTGCACCTCTGGACCCCTTTACATTACACAGCCCCCTGCACCTCTGGACCCCTTTACATTACACAGTACCTCTGGGCCCCTTTACATTACACAGCACCCTGCACCTCTGGGCCCCTTTACATTACACAGCACCCTGCACCTCTGGGCCCCTTTACATTACACAACACCCTGCACCTCTGGACCCCTTTACATTACACAGCCCCTGCACCTCTGGACCCCTTTACATTACACAGCACTTCTGGGCCCCTTTAAATTACACAGCACCCTGCACCTCTGGACCCCTTTACATTACACAGCACCCTGCACCTCTGGGCTCCTTTACATTACACAGCACCCTGCACCTCTGGACCCCTTTATATTACACAGCACCCTGAACCTCTGGTCCCCTTTACATTACACAACACCCTGCACCTCTGGGCCCCTTTACATTACACAGCACCCTGCACCTCTGGGTCCCTTTACATTACACAGCACCCTGCACCAATGGACCCCTTTACATTACACAGCACCCTGCACCTCTGGGCCCTTTACATTACACAGCACCCTGCACCTCTGGGCCCCTTTACATTACACAGCACCCTGCATCTCTGGGCCCCTTTACATTACACAGCACTCTGCACCTCTGGACCCCTTTACACTACACAGCACCTTGCACCTCTGGGCCCCTTTACACAGCACCTTGCACCTCTGGGCCCCTTTACACCACACCTTGCACCTCTGGGCCCCTTTACATTACACAGCACCCTGCACCCCTTTACATTACACAGCACCCTGCACCCCTGGGCCCCTTTACATTACACAGCACTCTGCACCTCTGGACCCCTTTACACTACACAGCACCCTGCACCTCTGGACCCCTTTACATTACACAGCACCCTGCACCTCTGGACCCCTTTACATTACACAGCCCCCTGCACCTCTGGACCCCTTTACATTACACAGTACCTCTGGGCCCCTTTACATTACACAGCACCCTGCACCTCTGGGCCCCTTTACATTACACAGCACCCTGCACCTCTGGGCCCCTTTACATTACACAACACCCTGCACCTCTGGACCCCTTTACATTACACAGCCCCTGCACCTCTGGACCCCTTTACATTACACAGCACTTCTGGGCCCCTTTAAATTACACAGCACCCTGCACCTCTGGACCCCTTTACATTACACAGCACCCTGCACCTCTGGGCTCCTTTACATTACACAGCACCCTGCACCTCTGGACCCCTTTATATTACACAGCACCCTGAACCTCTGGTCCCCTTTACATTACACAACACCCTGCACCTCTGGGCCCCTTTACATTACACAGCACCCTGCACCTCTGGGTCCCTTTACATTACACAGCACCCTGCACCAATGGACCCCTTTACATTACACAGCACCCTGCACCTCTGGGCCCTTTACATTACACAGCACCCTGCACCTCTGGGCCCCTTTACATTACACAGCACCCTGCATCTCTGGGCCCCTTTACATTACACAGCACTCTGCACCTCTGGACCCCTTTACACTACACAGCACCTTGCACCTCTGGGCCCCTTTACACAGCACCTTGCACCTCTGGGCCCCTTTACACCACACCTTGCACCTCTGGGCCCCTTTACATTACACAGCACCCTGCACCCCTTTACATTACACAGCACCCTGCACCCCTGGGCCCCTTTACATTACACAGCACTCTGCACCTCTGGACCCCTTTACACTACACAGCACCTTGCACCTCTGGGCCCCTTTACATTATACAGCACCCTGCACCCCATTACATTACACAGCCCCCTGCACCTCTGGACCCCATTACATTACACAGCACCTTTGGGCCCCATTACATTACAAAGCCCCCTGCACTTCTGGACCCCTTTACATTACATAGCACCTCTGGATGGACCCCTTTACATTACACGGCACCTTGCACCACTGGGCCCCTTACATTACACAGCACCCCACAGCTCTGGACCCCTTTACATTACACAGCACCCTGCATCTCTGGACCCCTTTACATTACACAGCACCCCACAGCTCTGGACCCCTTTACATTACACAGCACCCTGCATCTCTGGACCCCTTTACATTACAAAGCACTCTGCACCTCTGGACCCCTTTACACTACACAGCACCTTGCACTACTGGGCCCCTTACATTACACAGCACCCTGCACCTCTGGGCCCCTTTACACTACACAGCACCTTGCACCACTGGGTCCCTTATATTAAATAGCACCCTGCACCTCTGGGCCCCTTACATTACACAGCACCCCACAGCTCTGGATCCCTTTACATTACACAGCACCCTGCACACCTTTACATTACACAGCCCCGAACACCTATATGTAACACAGACACCCCCCTAACAGTTCTGGACCCCCTGCATGTTACGCAGACCCCCGTACAGTGCATACCCCCTCCCCCTAAAATACAGATCTCTCCTTACAATACAGAACCCCCTCTACAATACAGATTTACCCCTACAATACAGAACCCCCCCCCTACAATAGACCACCCCTACAGTGCAGACCCCCCCAACAGTAAAGCACCTTGTTACATTACACAGCACTCTGCACCTCTGAACCCCGTTACACTACACAGCACCTTGCACCTCTGGGCCCCTTACATTACACAGCACCCCACAGCTCTGGACCCCTTTACATTACACAGCACCCTGCACCACTGGACCGCTTTACATTACACAGCACCCTGCACACCTTTACATTACACCCCCCTAACAGTTCTGGACCCCCTGCATGTTACGCAGACCCCCGTACAGTGCATACCCCCTCCCCCTAAAATACAGATCTCTCCTTACAATACAGAACCCCCTCTACAATACAGATTTACCCCTACAATACAGAACCCCCCCCTACAATAGACCACCCCTACAGTGCAGACCCCCCAACAGTAAAGAACCCCCCCACAATACAGAACACCCCCCCTACAATAGACCACTCCTACAGTGCAGACCCCCCTACAATAAAGAACCCCCCCACAATACAGAACACCCCCTACAATAAAGAACCCCCCCACAATACAGAAAACACCCCCCCTACAATACAGATCAACCCCTACAGTGTAGACCCCCCCCAACAATAAAGAACCCCCCCACACACACACAATCCAGAAAACACCCCCCCCCCCACACACAATACAGATCAAACCCTACAGTGCAGACCCCCCCCCCAACAATAAAGACCCCCCCCCACACACACAATTCAGAAAACAACCCCCACAATACAGATCAACCCCTACAGTGCAGCAGACCCCCCCAACAATAAAGAACCCCCCCCCCACACACACACAATACAGAAAACAACCCCCCCCCCCACAATACAGATCAAACCCTACAGTGCAGACCCCCCTACAAATAAAGAACCCCCCCCCTAAAATACAGACGACCCCCCCTTCAGCCCTGTAAAGCAAGCAGGCTCAGATAACCTGCTTGCCGCGTGCTGCACACACAGCACAGTACAGGCAAGGGGGAGGAGGCTTCACTGCTCGGCTGCATGACTGAGACAGTCACAGGCAGCCGAGACTCAGACCCGCGGAGCTGCCTAAGGAGAAGGGGGATCACTGCGGCCAGGTCCCGGGTGTGCCGACGGCTCGCTGGGATGCGTCTTGCAAGGCACCCCCCCTGCAAAGCCAGGCACCCGGCACCACGCCATGCCACCCGGAAAGGTCCTCTTTAGTCGCGGGGGGGGGGGGCGCCGGCCTGACACCCCCAGTGTGCGACACGCCCCCCCGCCCACTACTTAATACGCGGGCGAATTAAAAAATCTGTGCGGTCGCCAGGCGCCCATGTTGCTATGGCGCCCTGAGCGATCGCACTGTCCGCACACCGCAAAGGCCGGCCCTGGCTGTGGTACTACAACAACCTCAGTTTTATGCCAAATCAGCTTGAAGCCAGGGAATCACTTTCTGGTCTTCCTTACAGCCTTCCTTCCACGGCTCCCTCCACGGCCCCTTACAGGTGGTGAAAATGTGGCAGCAGGAGGAGGAGACTGGGCCAGGCCCCGTTGTTGCTGCTCCATTTCTTGCCTTTTTGTGTGAAATGTATGAGCCAAAGCTCTCAACAGGGTTAAGGGGGGCCCTCATGATTTCTGCTGCCTCCTTAATGACCCGTAGTGACTCCTCCTCCAGCTGGGTCCTCTTTTTTTTTTTGGTGAGCGCATCTGGAGGGGAGGTGCCTGTAATACAGTGCTGCCACTGGGCCTGGGCACCTGCTGACTGCCACTCGGCCCAGCCTCCTCCTGGCTGCCACTCACCCCTTCCTCCTGGCTGACACATTCCGGAGGAGCCTCCTCCTCATGGCTGATCTCTTCCTGTGTATAAAAAAGGGACATGTTTTTTTTTTTGCTTCATCAAGCACACACATTTTAAAGCTCATGACTGTTGCATTTTTTTGTTTGTTTTATTTTGGTAAATTGAACAGACTCTCATTCTGACCCCTGCAGTTGGCATCCCTGTCACTATATTTTCTGCCCACGACTTTTGTTTGGGTTTTCAAGCTTTCATTTTGGTTCAAAAAACATCTCGTTAACCGAAAAAAAAATTTGAGGCCAAGAAATATGTTGTAAACTACTATACCTGACTGAAGATGTTAAGATCTGGCTACTCAATCGCAGCCAGCTCCGCGGCACCCTCTGCAGGGGTGGGGGGAACAGTGGAAGGAGTTCAAAGTCATATAATACATTAGTCACCCAAGATCCCCAGAATGAAATTGGTTAAATAATAAAGTGGTCAATAGGGACAAATCCATTGTCAATGGGTAATGGCATTTAGCATGAAACACCAGAGACTAAAGGCCCATACACACAATCAGACTTTTCGACAACAGCGGTCCGACGGATGTGTTTCGGACAATTGTTGTTGGTTTTTCAATGGACAAATGTTCGCTTTGCGCACTCTCAAACTTTTCAACAACAAATGTCCGATGGAGGATAATCTGATCGTGTGTACACAAGTCTATCGGACTAATGTCCAAAGTACAAACACGCATGCTCAGAACCAATGCTAAACATCAGACAACAATAGCAGAAGTTGCCAAAAGGGTGGCGGTAAAGAGCTGAAAAACGTTGGATGTTTTTTTTTAATGTGCAATTTACTGTGATGCCACTGTTGTACAGTCATGTGCCACTTAACCTCTTGTGAGATGACTCCACTATGGGTGGAAGGACCGGCAATGGAGAGTGAGGGTGTTTGTCCCTCCCCTCTCTTGCGCTGGGTGAACTTTGAACTGGCACGAGTATATCTTGTAATATTTTTGTACCCATATTTGTACTGCTATTCTGTTTTTACTTTACTTTTCAAAATAAAAAAATGTTATTTGGAAAAAAAAGAGCTGAAAAACCATGTGATTTGGTGAAAGTTGGCTGCATTTTTTTTGCCGTGTGAATGCAGAACAAGTTCACGGCCAATGCCCATTCGGACAAAAATCCACAGAAAAGTCAGATGGAAGTCTGATCGTGTGTATAAGGCTTTAAAGGGGTGTTCCAGTCATTATTAATGTTTATTAAAAGTCAGCAGCTACAAAAAGTGTAGCTGCTGGCTTTTAATAAACATACACTCACCTGCTCCACGTTCCAGCGACGCACCGGCCGGGGCTCCGCTCCTCTCCCCCCCTCTCCGGCCGGCGTCTTCATTTAAAATGTGGGCACCCGGCCGTGACAGCTTTCGGCTTCACGGCCGGGCACCCACTGCGCATGCGCGAGCGGCGCTACGCCATCCGATTGGACAGGCGATCGCCTGGGACCTGTCACGTGTCCCAGGCGATCGTCTACAGGGAGGGGCTGCCAAAAGGCGATATGACGTATCGTCTTAGCAGCCCCTCGGTGGAAGGAGGAAGTGGGACAGGAAGTCCCACTCCTCCTAAAGCCCCCACTCCCCCCCCCAAAAAAAATGACATGCCAAATGTGGCATGTAAGGGGGCGAGGAGTGGATTAAGCGGAAGTTCCACTTTTGGGTGGAACTCCGCTTTAAGCAACCTAGATGGTTCCTTGTCCATATTGCTAATCCTTAACACTAAAATGGGTAGAAATGGGGCTAATCACAGCTTCTTCACCTTAGTCCATTGGGTAAATGCTTACAACCAGGAGACCAGTGCCTGCAAACTAGCCACTTGGTAATATTTTATTACATTTGGGAATGCTATCCCCCCTTCCCCCAGCTACAATTTGAGAGACTGATCTGGAGAGCCTGTATTTATATCACCAGGAAACATCTACATGAATAAGCCATGATTAGGGCCTAATGGCTGAAACGCCAATGTGTTTTATGGCCAATGGGCTAGATTCAGGTACCTTTTGCGCTTTTTTTACGGAGGCAACGTTTTTGCCCTGCGCCCCGCAAATTTTCTGCGCTACCCGCGATTCACGGAGCAGTAGCTCCGTAAATTGCATGTGCGCTCCGGCAAACTGCCCGGCGTAAGCGCGCGCAATTTAAATGATCCCGTAGGGGGCGGGAATCATTTAAATTTAGGCGCGTTCCCGCGCCGAGCGTAGAGCGCATGCTCCGTCGGGAAACGTTCCCAACGTGCATTGCAGTAAATGACGTCGCAAGGACGTCATTTGCTTCAAAGTGAACGTGAATGGCGTCCAGCGCCATTCACGATTCACTTACGCAAACTACGTAAATTGTTATTTTCGCGACGCGGGAACGACAGGTATACGTAACATTGGCTGCCCCTACTAATAGCAGGGGCAGCCTTACGCGAAAACCGCCGTACGCAAACGACGTAAACTGCGTACGCAGGGCTCGTGTAACGTTGTGAATCGCCGTTAGTGTGCAGTTTGCATACTATACGCAGAGCACAACGGGAACGCCACCTAGCGGCCATCGCAAGAATGCAGCCTAAGATATGCGGGCATAAGAGCCTTATGCCAGGCATATCTTAGGCTGCAGTCGGCGTAACGAGGTTCCTGAATCAGGAGCATTCGTTACGCCGGCGCAAGTAAGCAATTGCGCAGCGTAACTATGGTTACGCAGGCGCAATTGCTCTCTGAATCCGGGCCATTGTGTTTTATGGCTATTTTTCACCAGTATTTAATAAGGCTCTTTTTTAGCCGATTTTTTGTGGCACTCACCTTTTCCCTTTTCTAACATCTAAAAGGTAACTTTGTATCCTTTTAATACAGGGGGTGGGCACTGGCAAAGTCTCAAAAATGTATAATAGTTTGGGGAAAAATAGCTATTTTGATGTTCCCTATATGACAAAAAAGGAGATGAGGTGGATTTTCCACTGAAATAGGGAATTTACCTTAGAGGGACAGAAAGTTCTCTGTGCATAAGTGAGCTTTGTTTCAGGCTTATTATGTACATTTTTATCTCCTAATAATAACCATGGCAAACAGATAAGCTAAAATACATAAAGATTAGGGGGTAGATTCAGATACAATGGAGTATCTTTCTGCGGGGCGTAACGTATCTCAGATACATTACGCCGCCGTAAATTAGGGCGCAAGTTCCGTATTCAGAAAGAACTTGCGCCCTATGTTACGACGGCGTAACGTATGTGGTCCGGCGTAAGCCCGCCTAATTCAAATGTGGATGATGTGGGCGTGTTTTATATAAATGCAGTGTGACCCCACGTATTTGACGTTTTTTATGAACGGCGCATGCGGCGTTCGTGAAAGAATCCCAGTGCGCATGCTCGAAATTAACCCGCAAAAAGCCAATGCTTTCAACGTGAACGTAAATTACGCACAGCCCCATTCACGGACGACTTACGCAAACGGCGCAAAATTTTAAAAATTTGACGCGGGAACGACGTCCATACTTAACATAGGATACGCCTCATATAGCAGGGGTAACTATACGCCGAAAAAAACCTAACGTAAACGACGTACAAAAATGCGGCGAGCAAACGTATGTTTCTGAATCGGCGTATCTACCTAATTTTCATATTCGACGCGTAAATATACGGAAGCGCCACCTAGCGGCCAGCCTAAAATTGCAAATAAGATACGACGGCGTAAGAGACTTACGCCGGTCGGATCTTAGTCAAATCTATGCGTAACTGATTCTATGAATCAGGCGCATAGATACGACGCCGCACACTCAGAGATACAACGGCATATCTGGAGATACGCCGTCGTATCTCCTACATGAATCTACCCCTAAAAGTAGTAGGCAGTACATTGACCCTTAAATTCATTTTACGACACACAGCATGTTACCTTTTTATATATTAGTATTTCTAATTTGTGCCAAATTAGTTTTTAAACAAATGTGCATATATTTTGTCCTTGCATCTTAATGTCACATATGTGCTCAAATGTGTTAAATACGTCATTAAATCCCTAGCGTGTTCAGTGAAGACTTAAAAATAGCCACTAGAAAATGAGAATGGAACAGCTCTGAGTTGATCTTTAAAGTGCGCACAGGAGATTTAGGAAGAACTGCTTTTTTGGTCATGTAATAGGAAAGATTACTTTGATCTCCCAGATACTTCACATTTCCCATTAAGCCCAGCCTGCAAGCAGGAAGTCAAAAGAATGAGGTCTTTGCATTATATTTAAAAAATGGTGTTGCTGCCACTTAAATGTGTCAGTTAACCATTATTTGCACAGATAACAAAGAAGAAATGTGGCATTCAGGTAAGATGCTTTTATCGTATTATGAGCTGAAAATGCCATATGTCTATTGTCACGTGAAATAAGATAAATGGCACAGAGAGCCTTTCACCAAGTGTTAGACCTGTCATACTGATCTAGAATCCCATATTGTGCATTTGATGGGAATCTATGGAGACTACAGAAACATAAACACAAACAAGAAGCTGGTAGTTAAATGAGCTCCTTTAGTACCATGAAAAATTTACGTTGAGCAGCCAAAACTTTATGACCACCCACCTAAAACTGAGTAGGTCCCTTTTTCCACCACAACAGCCCTTTATGCTGTCAAAACAGCCCTCACCCATCCAGCCATGGATACCACTAGACCTCTGAAGGTATGCTGTGATGCCGCGTACACATCATCACTTTATGTGATGAAAAAAAAACGACGTTTTAAAAAACGTCAATTAAAATGACCGTGTGTGGGGGAAAACGTTGTTTTATGTCTTGTGAAAAACGACCAAAAAAAATTGAAGCATGCTTCAATTTTTTGTGTCGTTTTTTGTGTCAATTAAAATGATAGTGTGTGGGCAAAACGACGTTTCAGGCCCCGTACTCACGACCAAACATGTCTGCTGAAACTGGTCCGCGGACCAGTTTCAGCGGACATGTTCGTTCGTGTGTAGGCAGTAACGGACAGGATTTCAGCAAACATTCGTCGGCCAGACCGTTTTCCAACGAACAACTGTTTCCTGGTCTTGCTTTAAAACAGTCTGCTGGAATCGTGTCCGTCAGACATGTTCGGTCGTCTGTACACAAAAGCAGCGTACAAAAACCCTGCGCATGCTCAGTCCAAATGAGGAGACGGGAGCGCTCGTTCAGGTAAAACTCGCGTTTGTTTGGGATATGGCACATTCGTCATTAGAAACCTTTTATTCTAGCAAGAGAACAATGTCTTAAAAAGGCGCACTAAACCACATTTTCTTGCCTCGTTTTATTAATTCTTCTCTTGCTAGAATAACCCCGTTCTCTTGCTGATGCAATTTCAATAGAGTTGTCCCATACTGAAATGTCACATTTCTTGCTTGTGATGTAATCCTTTAATAATGTTTTCTATGCCAGACGTGTGTTTTGGTTGGTGGTCCTCCATAATTTTTAGTAGTCATTTTTGAAAAGGAATGTGCATCTTTTTTTGTTTTTTGTTGTTTCTAGTTATGTCACCATTTATTAGAATTTTTTTTAACATGTTTTTTTCTTTTTACTTTTTTTTTTTTTGTGTTTCATTTGAGAATATTAAACCATGTTGGCACACCAAATGTCCCCCCCCCCCCCAAGGAGTGTGTCCTTTGTAAATGACCCATTGTATATTTATTAAAGGTTTGCTGCCTAATAATCCCCACAGTATAACAAACAATAGACATGTTTTCAAATGAAAGCAAAAAGCCTTTTATTTAGGCAAATGTCATCACAAAAAATAAACAGAACGGCAGCACTAGAATAGATAGCAAACTATATGCAAACTTGCATTTCCAACATGGTGAAGGATAAACTTCCAAGCCTCAGGAGCCAAACTCAAAAATATGAAGCAGCAGCACAGAAACAAAGGAACCCAAACTGTGGTAGTCCAAACAATATGTCCTTTATGTGGAAGGAAATGGAAGGCAGAGAATCAACGTTTCCTCCTCTTTCCAGCCTTCCCTCCAGGCAGCCTTCCAGCGGATCTAACACGGGGTCTTGCAGGTGGGGTCGATGTGGCAGCAGGAGGATGGTGTTCCGCAAGCCGGGCCGGGTCACATAGCCCAGTGTCTGGGGTCAGCAGGCCCTTCTGCATCCACCAAAGGACCTGGTTCATCAGGGCCTTTGCCAGTCTTCTCTGGTCCTCCTCCCCTTCATTCAAATCGTGGGCCAATGAGGCACTGAAGGCCTCTGTGGGGTTGAGGGGGGCCCTCATGATGGCGCTTGCCTCCTGTATCATGCGGAGGCTTGCCTCCTCCACAGGCCTCAACTGCCTCCTTCGGCCTGATGGCCTCACCTGGGGGGGAGAAGACTGGCTGGTGGTGGTTCTCCTGGCCGGGGGGACCTGCTGCAGGCCACTGGGCCCAGCCTCCTCCTGGCTGCCACTGACCCCGGCCTCCTCCTGGCTGCCACTGACCCCGGCCTCCTCCTGGCTGACATACACCTGAGGATCTGCCACCTCCTGGCTGATCTCTTCTTCCTGTGTGGAAAAAAAAGGACATTTTTTACAATTTCGCTAAATAAAACCACACTCATTTTCATGTTTTTCGTTTAGTATTTTCTGTTCATTATTACTTGAATACACTCTACTTCTGACCCCTGCAGTTGTCATCCCTGACACCTATTTGTCTGTACACCTTTTTTTTTGCCTTTTCCCAGCTTGGCTTTTCTTTTACAATATCAAATCATTAATCCACCAAGAATTATTTACGCCAGAAATATAGAGGAAACTACTATACCTCCTCATCGAAGGGTGGCAGATCTGCATCTCTGTCAGCCAGGCCCTCTTCCTCCGACTCTGCAGGGCTGTGGTCATCTGGGGAATGTCCGCTGGAAGGTAGCATGGAGGAAAGGTTGGAAGAAAGACTCGACATCGTTTTCCTGCCTTCCATTTCGTCCCGCAAAAAAGCCATCTGTTTATAATACCACAGTTTGGGTTCCTTTGCTTGTGTTGCTGCTGCTCCCGATTTTTTGCTTTTATTAGCTTTGTATGCTCTCCTGTATGTGCTTCTGAGGTTGGCAAGTTTATCCTTCACCATGTTGGCAGTGCATCCTGGCACCCATGTTTGCATATAGTTTGCTAGCTCTTCTAGTGCTGCCGCTCGTACATCTTTATTGCAATATAACGCGTGTTTGGAATTCCACAGGATGGGCGTGTCCTGATATTTTTGAAGTAAGGCCTCTATAGCTTCCTTTGTTTGTAGGAGGTCCATTTCACTTTTTGAAAACTGATATTTCTTTTTGAGTCTAGATTCGCAAAACATAAACCAAAGAAAAATAAATATTCAAAAGGATCAGCGTTGACCTTGATATAATATGTGTCTTCAAATTTATTACCTATATCTAATTACAAACACAGTCTCTCTTGTTTAAACAATGATTGGCAGCTCGGCCGCATTGGTTGTACCAAACATTGATTTGCTAGATGCAGAGCCATTGTTAACATTGCAGTAAATATTTTTAATATATAAAAATAAACAATGCTTACAAATGACAGTATTCATCTAGGCACTCTTTCATGTGTAAATCTCATGCCCCTGACAATGGATGACATAAAATACACTTCCTAATGACCTCTGTACAACCAACACTTGAACAATACTTTGCCTGATCTGAATACACCATTCAAAAACTTGACAATGAGGTACAGCATTGTTCACATCTCTATTTTGTGAGTTGTCCAAAAGCATTTGGATACCAAAATAACATTGTGGTACCCCATAGACAGAATAGCTTAAAAAGGGTGCAACCAACAGCCCAAACCCCCATCCCATGTGTCTACATTTTCCAGGCCTCTGCTGATCCCATTTTTAATTTCCTTACCTTCCTGTCTCTCGCTCCTCGTTTCTCACGCTCGCCTAATTACCGCGTAAGATGCGTAATCACGGCGTGCACCTTTTAAACACTCCGCGTATTTATTAAACCCCGCCCTCGTCACCTTTGCTAGGCCCCTAATCAATGAGTTTAGGAAATATGGCGTTAACTGTGTATGTTCAGGATGCGATCGAAGATTCTCCGCGTAACCTACGTAAACACGTTGTTTGCATTCTCTACAATCCGCGTATGTATTAAACGCCGCCGTCTTCTCCGCCCATGGCGTAAGAATTCATCTTTTCCACGCCCATAATCTCTGTGGGAAAGGAAAGAT
Source organism: Rana temporaria (assembly GCF_905171775.1). Taxonomy (NCBI): domain Eukaryota; kingdom Metazoa; phylum Chordata; class Amphibia; order Anura; family Ranidae; genus Rana; species Rana temporaria. The sequence continues at coordinate 454,689,029 of NC_053490.1, read as the reverse complement.
GGCGATGTCACACGAGCGGGCACGATGCTCTCATGCCACAAGTGAAGGGACAGAGGCAGGGACGTCCCGATCAAGGCCAAGAAGATACAAAGCCACTAATATGCGGTTCCAGGAAATGGTGGAGTTAGTTTACATCATGCGAAAGAAGGACTATGATGGTGAATTAGGGCCATACAAGACCCCTAACCGCCGAAAGGCACATATTATGGACAAGGTGGCGAGGAGAATGCAGAGGATGTTTGGGATCACCAGGTCCAAGGAACAGCTGAGGAAACGCTGGTCAGACTTAAAATTGAGGGAGCCACATCAGATGAAGAAGATCCTTAAAATTCTGCGTAAAAGTAAGTAAATATATATTGGGGTTGGGGGGGGGTGGGTGATTGTCTGCAATAATGTGTTGCCATGTATATTTCACCATCTGCCTCCTTGGCCTGCTTGTAATTTTAAAGACATGTTGTCATTTATTTTTTATGACATAAATACCTACATATTTACAAATAGTGTTCTTAGTAAACCACGTAACATCACATAGTTTCTCAGAAAGGCTCGGTTATTCCAGGAACAACACACCTGGACATGACTCACTGGCCAAAAACTTTGTTTGTAAACATTGTGTAAAAGCTAGTTCTAAAAACTAAAATTAGGAGAATGGGAAAGGCAAACAGGATTCATTCTAAAAACAGTGGTAAGAAAGCAGATGTTTTCACATCTGCAATGCAGAGCACCTGTGTCTCCCCAAATCTAAAATTGGTTTTGGTAGGGTCTCCCAGAAATACTGTTTAGGGGGGACATCCATGTGTGTCACTTTGCTAAAAAGGGGCAGGATCAGAGCTTGCCATAGAAGTAATTCCAAAATGTAGGTTTGGTGAAAGATAAAAGTAACTAAATGAAAGCATCTTCTAAGCAATGTGTGCGATTTATGCTCTCCAATATCTGTGTGCTGATGAGTCTACATTTTTTTTTTTTTATTTCAGGGGAAAGAAGTCGCCAGCATTTGGAGGAGGCAGAGAGGGCCAGACAAGGCCAAAATCTTCCATCTCAACATGTGGAGGAGGAGGAGGATGTGGAAGGAGAAGAGGATGTGGAAGGAGAAGAGGATGTGGAAGGAGAAGAGGATGTGGAAGGAGAAGAGGATGTGGAAGGAGAAGAGGATGTGGAAGGAGAGGAGGAAGGAAGAAAGGAGGAAGGAAGAGAGGAGGAAGAAGTAATTTTGGACTTAGAAGTTATAGCAGATGAAGGGCAAGTGGCGGAAGAACAATTTGGCGAATTGAAAGAAGGTGGATTGATGGATGAAGGAGGAGTCCAAGATGATGGGGAAGTGGTGGAAGAAGGAGGAGTGATAGAAGATGATGGGGAGGTGGTGGAAGAAGGAGGAGTGATAGAAGATGTCGAAGAGGTGGAAAGGAGAAGCCCATCAGGTCAGTGTCACCCTAGCTTGATTAAAAAAAACATATGTAGATAGGCCTCATCGAAAAATAATTTTGGAAATGACCATTTTTTTTTTTTTTTTTAGGGGAGGAGGATGGTGTGCCAATATTTTCACGTGCAAGTGCTGCTATAATTATTCAGCAGGTAATGGAGTGCAGCACTGAAATGCACAATATGCGTGAAAGGATGGTTGTCATGGAAGAGAATTTAACAAATGTCCTTTTGGAATGCTGCACGGAAATGGACAATATGCGGCAAAGAATGATGGTCATCGAATCTAATTTTAAAAATATTATTGACATGATGGGTCGTGTCAAAGACTGAAACACCCCCCGCCCATCCCCCGCCCCCACAAACATTTTTACTGTTTTAATAATGAATACGCCAAAATTTGAAGATACACACACAGTGTGCCAACATGTGCTATCTGCCATCACAGAATATCTAGTGTCTGTGCTTTGTGGGTCCAACCCCCTCCTCCATCCTCAAGTAGTTGAGAGGAAGGGTTTGCTCCCACAGAACACAGACATTGATCACCCATGATGTCAGATAGCACATGTGGCCATTTGTCTGTTGAACCAATGACATTTGGCGAGTTTGCACTGAATGTGTGTATCTTCAAATTTTGGCGTGTTCCAGTGTGAAAGCACACCCTGACTGACTGCTGTATATATAAATCTCTCTAATCACTGAATTTAGTGAAGTCGAGATTTGACTCCTAAATCTCCACAACAAATATTCTTTTTGAAAAACACACCAAAAAAATAAAAAAATTTTAAAAAAATATTGGTTTTTGTGCATAAAAAATATGCCGAGAATAAAAAATACTAAGGCGGTAAACACCCCACCAAAAATATTCTATATATATATGTATATGTAAACAATAAATCTAACTATATTTGATAAACAAAAATGTGAACTTGTTAAAAAATGTATAATCTGCATAATATTTTTGGTTGAATTACCTGAAAAAAAAAAAAAAAAAAAAATTTTTTGTAGACTCCTAAGTACAAAAGCAGGGAGTAATGAAAAAAATATAAAATAATTTTTGGGGTCATGAACAAGCAAAAATTAAAAAACTTGACCTCAAAATTTTAAAATGGAGTTGCTTCTTATTTCTAGACTCAATACCCTGTTTGTAGATGAGTGAATACTGTGCAAAATGTGGTTATTTACTAAAAGTGGAGAAATCAATTATGCAGTAAAATTGAAGAAGTTAGTTAGAGAACCAGGAAGACAGATAAAAAGAGAAAAAGCATTAATGACAAACAACTGTATAAAGTCCAATGGTCTAATTATTTATTATTTTATAGAATATTCCTTTCTTTGGGGGCCGAATTAGAAAGAAATATGATCTGGCATAGCAATGGCCCCCCGACCCATGAAGTACTCAACATATTTGTCGCGTACCTCACGAGCTGATTGGGGGGCCAAGCCAGCGCGACCAGTGTCCAGCCCGGGAAGGGGATCTGAGGGTAGTCTTGCCTCAGAACCGATGTCGGGTAGGTACGTCTGGGAGTGCCTGCGTAAAAAGTTGTGCAAAATGCAGCAGGCAAATACAACGGTGTCCAATTTATATTCCGCCAGATGTATCGATGTCCTGAACAGGCGGAACCGGTTGGTGAGTATCCCAAAGGCATTCTCGACTACCCTCCGAGCCCTGGCCAACCGAAAATTAAACACACTCCTCTCTGAGGTGAGGGTCCTCTGGGGAAAAGGCCGCATGAGGTGAGGACCAAGCCCGAAAGCCTCGTCCGCTAGGAACACAAACGGAAGTCCTTCCACATTATCTTCATCTGGTGGCAATGCCAGACCACCAGCTTGGAGACGATCATAGAAATCAGTCCGTGCGAACACTCCCCCATCAGACATCCGGCCATTCTTCCCCACATCCACATATAGAAACTCATACTGTGCCGACACCACCGCCATCAACACAATACTATGATAACCCTTGTAATTATAATAGTAGGACCCCGAGTGGGGTGGGGGCACAATGCGGACGTGTTTCCCATCTATTGCTCCACCGCAGTTTGGAAAATCCCACCGCTGGGCAAATTGGGAAGCCACAGACTGCCATTCCTGTGGTGTGGAGGGTAGCTGTGGGGACAAACAAAAAAAGAGATTTAGTACTTTGGAACAAAAACATCCTACAAGCATCCTTGTGACACTTCAAAGTATTAAAATTGCATTTGAAAAATGTGCATGGAGAATTTGGGAAATGAAATATATAGGGCCACTTCATTAAGAGACTCCACAGCCCTCTGATGGGGACAATAAAAGTTTGAAGGGGGGGGGGGACACAAAAACCAAAAAGTCCTGTTTTAAAAAATGGCAAGGTGGGTTTGTCCCTAGGATAGCATGCTGGACAGGTTAATATTGGGTAAGGGACAAATATGCAGGTAGGTCAAGAATAAAACATGTAAAGCTTATATCAACATGCATAGGGAGAAAAGGTAACGTTAGTTAAACACACAGCATATCTGGGAAATTAAAAATAAAGTTAGTTAGCAACATTATTACAGCCAGGAAACTTACCTTAATATACTCCTCATGCATAACTTTGATGATGGCAGCACACGTGTCCGGTATGATGACCCCAAGCGCCTGCGGAGAGATGCCTGTCGAGAACTTGAGGTCCTGCAGGCTCCTCCCAGTCGCCAGGTACCGCAACGTGGCAATAAGCCTCTGCTCGGCCGTGATGGCTTGGCGCATCACAGTGTCCTGCCTCGTGATATAGGGGGACAGAAGTTCCAGCAGACTGTTGAATACGGGGTCCGTCATGCGGAGAAAATTCCTAAAGTCATTAGGATTATTCTCCTGGAGTTCCCTAAGCAGAGGCATATGTGAGAACTGGTCACGCTGGCGCAACCAATTCTTGGTCCAGAAACGCCTCCGCCCCCTGTTTCTGGCCAAAGTACTGGAAAAATGAACATATCCAGCAGCCATCCCATAAACAGCACCAACTCGCGAAAATTGACGCTGCTGCTCCATCATGGCTTCAAACCGGCCGGCTAGTCAGTCAAGAACACACTCAAACAGAAAGCACTCGCAAATCCAGCACTACCTGCGACAAACGCGTGACAAACAGATACGAGCGCACAGGATGCAACTGCTAAAGCAGAAACAACCTGCTAGCCTATAGCCGAATGACAACTACGTTACCGCAAGCACACGCACTGAACCCGTGAATACACGCTGTCAAAGCCTGGAGACCGAGAAGCGCGAATCAGTTCTAACCAAACCTTCACTGACACAAGCAAACCCGTAACTAGCAAAAGAGGAACAGAGGGCGGCGCCATTAAGTTTGGTCTTCCCCTTTATAGTGACGTCGTACGTAGTTTACGTGCACGCGTTCCGGTACGACGGTAATTTGGTCCGCTGGTGTGTACAAGCCAGCGGAACCAAACAAAAATCAGCCTTGTACGCCGGAAACTGTCCGGCAGACAGTTTCCAGCGCACAGATCCGGTCGTGAGTACAAGGCCTCAAACAACGTTTTTAAACCCGCGCATGCTCAGAAGCAAGTTATGAAGCTAGCTTCAATGGAAAAGAGTGCTGAACGTAACCGCGCTTTGCTAGAGCATTTTGAAAAAACTATGGTGTGTAGGCAACGTCGTTTTTGAAAATTAAGTTTCAAAAACGTCATTTTATTTCATGATTTAAAACGTTGTTTTTTTTCATCACATAAAGTGATGGTGTGTACGCGGCATGATATCTGGCACCAATCTGTCAGGAGCAAATCCTTTAAGTACTGTAAGTTAGAAAGCTCCATGGATTGGACCTGTTTTCCCAGCACATCCCACAGATGATCGACTGGACTGAGATCTGGAGATTTTGGAGGCCACGTCAACACCTCAAACTCAGTGTTGTGCTCTTCAAACAACTCTTGAACCATGTTTGCAGTGTGGCAGGGCACATTATCCTGCTAAAAGAGGCCACTGCCATAAGGGAATACCATTTTCATGAAGAAATGTACTGGGTCAGCAACAATGTTTAAGTAGGTGGTACATGAAACAGTGACCTCCACATGAATGGTAGGACCCAAGGTTTTCACAGCAGAATATCACCTAAAGCAACATACTTCCTCTGCTGGCTTAGTTTTTCCTATAGTGCATCCTGGTGCCATCTCTTCTCCAGGTAAGCGACATACACGCAGGGCTGGTGCAAGGATTTTTGACACCCTAGGCCAAACCTCATTTTGCCCTGTCCCCCCCCCCCCCGGCTCCACCCCTCACTCCAGCCTCTTTTCGCTGCCTATGTAAACCCCACCTTTTTAATAAAGCACCTATCAAATGCAGCCTCACCAGAGCCGATCAAATGCAGCCTCACCAGCGCCCATCAATGCAGCCTACCAGCGCCCATCAATGCAGCCTACCAGCGCCCATCAAATGCAGCCTCATAACCGCCCATCAATGCAGCCTCACCAGGGCTCATCAAATGCAGCCTACCAGCGCTCATCAATGCAGCCTACCAGTGCCCATCAATGGGAGCCTCACAATCGACCATCAAATGCAGCCTACCAGCACCCATCAATGCAGCCTCGCCAGCGCCCATCAAATGCAGCCTCACCAGAGCCTATCAAATCAGCCTCACCAGCACCCATCAAATGTAGCCTCACCAGCACCCATCAAATGTAGCCTCACCAGCACCCATCAAATGCAGCCTCACCAGCGCCCATCAAATGCAGCCTACCAGCGCCCATCAATAATCAATGAATGTTTGTTTGCTTTCATTCATTCGGGAGTCGGGACACAGACACAGTCCTCCACCGCTGCTGTGCCTCTGACACTATGTGCGATCGGAGCGGCGTCTGCCTGCTGATGCTGAGACTTAATTGCTTGCTGCAGAGAGAAAAGAGTAGGAACACAAGTGGACGGGGCGCCCTAGGCAGCAGGGCGTGTTAGGCGGCTGCCTAGTTTGCCTATTGTTAGATTCAGCCATGCGTACACGCACCCGGCCATCCATATGATGGAAAAGAAAATTATTCATCAGACCAGGCCACCTTCTTCCATTGCTCTGTGGCCCAGTTCTGATGTTTGTGTGGCCATTTTAGGTGCTTTTGGCTGTGGACACGGGTCAGCATGGACACCCTGACTGGTCTGCAGCTACACAGCCCCATACACAACTGGGATGCCCATTTTTGTCTGTTTTCACCACATCAACTTCAGGGAAAACGTGTTTACCTGCTGACTAATATCGACTTTCAGATGCCATTATAATTAGATAATCAATATTATTCACTTAACCTGTCAGTGGTCATAAAGTTATGGCTGGTCGATGTATGTACTGTCAAATCATGACATACAGCCCTGAAATATCTAACTTCTATATTGTTCAATACAGTAAAAATAGCTCAACAACTAGTTTTCCTTTTAATCCTTCTGGTGGCTTGATGAGTGAGAAATTACTCATTTAAATACCACTGCCACCAGCTTTTAACTATAATATAATGATAATTAAGCTTTTTTCTGTGCACAGTTTGATGCTGATGCAGCTGCCTGGAGCCTTGGCATTTATTGAGTGCAAAGTAGTCATTTATAGTTCTTTGTGCACTCAGAAGTCATCTTCATTATCCAGTGAATCTGAAATACAGAACAAATATATCAACCACTGAGTTCCTACACAGTCTTAGAAGCGAGAGAGCCCTGAGCCCCCCTTCTATGCATCGTACATCTCCCCTCTGGTAATCGTACTAATTTCATTGACTACTCACCCTTTTATATTAATTCCTGTAGTGTCCTTTCATTGACTACTCACCCTTTTGTATTAATTCCTGTAGTGTCCTTTCATTGACTAACAACTGATGTACAAAATCACCTCTGTTGTTATTGGATATTTCTGTTGATGTTACTTGTCATATCAATTAACACAATGGTGTTATTTTAATTAAAGTGAGTAGCCTTGGAACTCCCATGAGTCCTTAGCGAGGGGAAGAGCTTATACCAGGAAACCTTGAATCTCATAAAAGGTTTGTAAAAATGCCCGATGAGCGTTTCATAGAAGAGAAATTAACTTGGCTCGGAAAAACATAAATATGCATAAATGTACATTAGATATAGTTTCAAGTACATCTTGCAAAGTGCTGTATTTACTGGATGACTTTGCCGTAGAAAGCCAACCAACAGATAAATATTGATAGCAACACATTCTGGAAACAATGCTCAATTCTAAATATTTTAGCTTGCGTGATGATTTCTAGCAGCACTGCATGTGTTGGTGTTATTCCCCGACTCGCCTGATCCAGTCCTCAAGGACCGCTCATGTCTGAAGATTTATAGATGTCTATTGTCATTGCAGAAATCTTTGCTGTCTTTTTGTTCTACCATAAACTGGTTACATAATAAGGATAACCCTGACATGACTTCTAGTATGAAAATCAGACACACAGATGATTGAACGCCTTGTACTTGAAACATGACCTGTTATTTGTTCCCACTTAAACAATTTGAAAGCAAGTTATATGCAAAGGTAATGACATATTGCAGTTTTTATACACTAATAGCCAGATTCACGTAGACTTACGCTGGCGTGTCAGTAGATACGCCGTCGTAAGTCTGAATGCGCGCCGTCGTATCGTTAGTTTCAATAGTTTTTTATTCATTTTAACAATTTTAGACAGAACTGATACAAACAAAATGAAAAGAAACATATCGGTGAAATGGGTCACCAGGTGTAGAGACAACTTAGTCATACAACACTATGATGACATCACACATAACAGATGAAAGTAACTAGCTTCCTGTAACCCATTATGCCCGTGGGGCCGGTTCCCATGTAGAACCGTGGTAATATTGTGTCAATAGACTCAAAATAACTAAAATGAACTAATATAACAAAAATAACAGAGAGGAAAAAGAAACAAAAAGGAAAACAGTGTTCAGACTAAGGCTAGGACATTATGAACAATAAGCACAATCAGTCACCTCTGCACTGGACAATCTATCTACTATGTTTCAGGTAAGAACTAACTCATGGAGGACTAGACCCGGATTGAGCCTTGTACCATTGATTCCAAGGTTCCCAGATTTTACTAATCTCAGTGTATTTACCCACCCCTCCGTCGTATCTTTAGGCATATTCTGGAAACCAGATACGCCTGAATTTGGCCAAGATACGACCAACGTAAGTCTCCTACACCATTGTATCTTGGCTGCCTATTTCCGCTGGCCGCTAGGGGCATGTACGTTGATTTACGCGTCAAATATGTAAATGAGCAAGATACGCCGATTAATGAACGTACGTACACCCGTCGCAGTAAGCTACACTGTTTACGTACGACATATGCCGGCGTAAAGATAAAACACCTCTCTAGGTGGCGCAGGCCATGCAAGGTATGGACGATGGAACAGCCGTCGTATTTTACGTTGTTTGCGTAAGCGTACGTGAATGGGGCTGGGCGTAGGTTACGTTCACGTCAAAAGCATTGAGTATTTGCGACGTGATTCTGAGCATGCGCGCGCATGCGCCGTACCAACGGCCCTCATTTACATGGGGTTTACGGTTACTTTACATGTAGCACGCCCACTACCTGCCTAATTTGAATTAGACGGGGTTAAGCCGGGCCATTTTCGCTACGCCAACGTAACTTAGGGAGCAAGTGCTTTGTGAATACTGGCCTTGCCTCTCTATTTTACGTCTGCATAGCTCAAATGACCTGCGCTACGCCCGCTTAAACATACGCCGATGTATGTGAATCTGGCTATAATTGCCTGGTACTTAAAAGGGATGTAAAAGTAATTATTTTGGTGCCAAATCCTCAGAAAACTAGCGTAACTTAACTTTTCCGAGTTAAGTTACACGGCCTTAAAATTTCTACCTAAGTGCCCGATCCACAAAGCACTTACCTAGAAATTTCAGGCCGTGTAACTTAAGTTCCTCCGTCGCAAGGCGGTCCTCCTCTCCGGGGGGCGATTACAATTTAAATGAGGCGCGCTGCCGCGCCGGCGGTACTGGGCATGCGTGTGATGTCATTTTCCTGACGTGCATCGCGAAAAATTACGTTACGTCGGGCTTTGTGGATTGCGACGGGACAATAAAGTTGCGTCGGGTAAAAAAAAAGTTACGCGCTGGGAAAAAAAATTCAAAATTTTAAAAAAAACGCGGCGATCGAAAAAAAGGTCTGTTTTTACAAGGTGTTACTAGTTTACACTTTGTAAAAGCAGAACTAATTTTACGTATGCAAAACGTAACTTACGCAGAAAACACAAAGCTAAAAAGCTTTGTGGATCTGCCTAAGTACTCATTTGCATACGCAAAGTGGCATTTCAACTCAAAATGCCCCCAGCGGCGGATGCGGTACTGCATCCTAAGATCTGACAGTGTAAGTGTCTTACAGATGTCAGATCTTCTGCCTATCTTAGGAAAAATCCTTTTGAGGATCAGATCCAAAGATAGGCACAGGGATACGCAGGCTGAACAGCAGTTCCGCCTGCGTATCTCCTTTGAGGATTTGGCCCTATATTCCTAAATAGCTTCCTTTACCCTAGTACAGTCCTCCTTCGCTTACCTCATCCTTCCATTTTGCTTTTAAATGTCCTTATTTCTTCTGAGAAATCCTCACTTCCTGTTCTTCTGTCTGTAACTACACACCGTAATGCAAGGCTTTCTCCCTGGTGTGGAGAAGGCCTCTTGAGGGGGGAGGGGGCAAGCAGGAGTGTCAGGACGCCCACTAATACCCATTCCTTTCTCTATCTGCAAAGTAGAGAGCGTCCTGACCCTCCTGCTCGCCCCCTTCCCCCTTAAAGAGGCTTTCTCCACACCAGGGAGAAAGCCTTGCATTACTGTGTGTAGTTACAGACAATAGAACAGGAAGTGAGGATTTCTCAGAAGAAATAAGGACATTTAAAAGCAAAATGGAAGGATGAGGTAAGTGAAGGAGAACTGCACTAAGGTAGAGGAAGCTATTTAGGGAAAAACATTTTTACCTTTACAACCCCTTTAATAGGAAATTACAAGCATTTTAGTGGTTTAGTATGAAATTATTTAGGTACATGGGAATAGCCATATTTGCCCATCACTTTGGATTGAGAAGCAAATGGTTAGAACCTCTGTCTGCCATTTATTCATGTCTATGTCACTACTATTTCCCCTCACTTCTTACTTCTCAGGAAGTGATGGGAAATCTTTTTAGTGGGGACATGGAAAAAACATATTTTTGTAGACTAGGGGATGGGCAAAACCTCTGAGGCCCCGTACACACGACCGAGGAACTCGACGTGCCAAACACATCGAGTTCCTCATCGAGTTCAGTGTTGAAGCCGCCGACTTTTCCCATTGACTAACGAGAAAATAGAGAACATGTTCTCTATTCGGCCCGACGAGTTCCTCGTCGGCTTCCTCGCTGAAAAGTGTACACACGATCGAGTTTCTCGGCAGAATCCAGCTCCGAACGAGTTTCTGGCTGAATTCTGCCGAGTAACTCGGTCGTGTGTACGGTGCCTGACAGCTAATTACCGTCAAAAATTGGTGGATGACTTAAAACAGCAATGCCACGTACAAAAGTTCGGAAATTCCGACAAGAAAACCGTGAATTTTTTCTGACGGAATGTTGGCTCAAACTTGTGTTGCATACACACAGTCACACAAATTGTGTCGGAAATTTCCAACCGTCAAAAACGCGGTGACGTACAAGACGTAAGACGATCCGAGATCAATGAAGTTTAATAGGCAGTTCGGCTCTTCTGCTTGATTCTGAGCATACGTGTTTTTTTGCGCGTCGGAATTGCATACAGACAAGCGGATTTTCTCATAGGAACTTTTTCCGTTGGAAAAATAGAGAACCTGCTCTCAATCTTTTATTGGCGAAAATTCGGACAGCAAAAGTCCTATGGAGCATACACACGGTCGGAATTTCTGACCAAAAGCTCACATCAGACTTTTCTTGTCGGAATTTCCGATCGTGTGTACGCGGCATTAGTGACAAAATTCTCACAAACATGATGAAAAATACACAACAAAATAATATAAATAATATAATATATAAGAACTACCTTGATAGTGCTACTGATCAGGCAATAGCTGTTTAAAGTATCAATTCCTCATCAAAGTGTTAACATATACATAATGTGAGACTATAAATGAATACAATCATGTCCCAATCATGTGAAAAAAATCCTATTAGTCCAAAAGAATCCAAAGCTATATAGTGACTTCTGTAAAACAATTTACTCCAAACTCGTGCCACACACCAATATTACAATGGTTGATTCAAACAACTGCCACCACCACCTCTAGGTGCAGTGCCTGCTCACCTCCACAGAAGACCACTAAGAGTCAAATCAAGTCTTGATTGTATGGATCCTGAGTAATCCCGAATGGGAATATAAGCCATGTCCTGGAACCACAACACTGCTCTCCAGACACCTGGGACTGCTCCTTAGTATGCCACTCAAAGTGAATGAGAGATGATCATAGCGCAACAATGCTAATATAAAAGTTTTATTAAACATATAAAACAACACTCACATTTACAATATCTTGTATTTTGTAGTAACAAAACACCTTGGAGAACTCGCCTCCTCTCCGCTGCTTCTGGGTATACAAGACACCAGAAGTGACATCAAGGGCTGCCTCCGACGCGTTGCGTCACTGGTCACGTGATTTTCTCAACGAAAGGCATTAATAAAATTCAACTTGTCAAACTTTGTTTGTTTTGTGTTTTGGTGTTGAAGGGCTAAAACGAACTGTCAGGTTACTGTATGTGCACCCACGGTGGTGTATAAATCAAATTTATTAAAAATTAGGTTTCTTATACACTGTTGTGGGTGCACAGGCAGTAGTTACAATTGGCCCTGCCCCCTGCCACCTTCTTCCCCACCCACCATGTATAAGCGCTGGCTGTTTGTGAATGCATGGGTTTTCTGACAAAGAGGGCGGGGCCCTACATTAGAGGTTGGACTTGACAGTTCCACTGCACTCTGTACAGCGCATTCCTGAACCTTTCACTCCGTACAACACACTCTTGTACATTGCACTCTCCACAACACACTCCTGAAACTTGCACTCTGTACAACACACTCCTGAACCTAGCACTCTGTAAGACATGCACTCCTGAACCTTGCACTCTGTACGTAAAGCATTCCTGAACCTAGCACTCTGCACATAACGCATTCCTGAACCTTTCACTCTGTACATCACACTCCTGAACCTTGCACTCTGTACAAAATGCATTCCTGTACATTGCGCTTTGTACGTAGCATCCTCCTGAGCCCTGCATTCTGTACGTAGCATCCTCCTGAGCCCTGCACTCTGTATGTAGCATCTCCCTGAACCCTGCACATAGCATCCTCCTGAACCCTACAGGTAGCATCCTCCTGAACCCTGTGCATAGCGTTCTCCTGAACCGTGCACCCTCCACATAGCACCCTCTGGAAACCTGCTCCCTGCAAATAGCATCCTCCTGAACTGTGCTTGGGAAAACCCACATCCACAAATCTGCAGTGTTCCCCAAACGCAAGGTCCTATGTTTTTTTTTTTTTTTTTTCCTCTTTAAGAACTATCCCTTGTTCGAATATAATACACATGTTCTTGTATTCCAATCAATATAATCCTAGTACATACCTCACTTCCTTTTAACCGTATGATCTTAGTTCATGGACTTATCCACTCTAGGTTAGATTGTTCTAACGTTTTCTTTCTAGGGCTCCCACAGAAGTGGATAAAACGATTGCAGATTACACAGAATCATGCTGCAAGACTAGTCACAAACTGCCCAAGGCGGAATCACATCTCCCCGGTGCTTAAGAATCTACACTGGCTCCCGATAGCAAAACGGGTTGAGTTCAAGGCACTCTGTCTGGTGTTTCGGGCCTATTGGCAACTAGGTCCGATGTACTTATCGAATATGACACAACACTACTGTCCACCCAGAGAGCTTCGCTGTACTGACGCCCTGTTAGCAATTATTCAATCTAGTCAATCAGCTTCAAAAGGTGGCCGCCGGCTCCAAACACTGGGGAACTCTCTTTGGAACCAGCTCCCTCATCACCTCCTCCTTGATGGCCTTCCGTAAGGGCTTGAAAACACTTCTTTTTTCACAAGCCTACAGATAGAGACTTGGCCTTTCAAGCCCTTAGCAGGACGCTGCCTTAATCCCAGGCTGCGGTCCATGGTCAGGGAGTAGGGATAGACTTTTTGTGCCTTGACACCCCCCCCCTCTTTTTATATTTCTGTTTATTTCTTGTCTGTTCCCCTCTTTTACTTAGATGTCCTAGTTTCTTCTTTTTGCTCTTGGGAACTGGATACCCCTAGCTTGTTGGTAAGCGCTTAGACGCGAGTTTCACAACTCGCATTCGGTGCTCTATAAGTATTTATTCCAATCCAATCCAAATACTATTTTTTAAAAAACTGTTTTTGATAATCAATTCCTAAGTAATTGCCTAATTGTCCCTTTTAATTAATTCATTAATTAATTATCTCATTGAAAATCATAAAATTTATAAAATGTTCTTGTTTACATATTTAATTATCAATTGTTGCTTGGAATGTGTGTGCAAATGTGCTGAGTACCGTGGCCAACTCTGTTAACAACAGGCATATTTGTGTTCGTTTTCATGTCCATCTGTGTGGTTCGCTTTTCTGGCTCATGCTTTGATTGATGGGTCTGCCAGCCTATTTCACTCTCTCCTCCAGCCCTCTTTTCACTATGAGACAGTTAGCCAATTATAGTCTGAAGAAGAGGCTGTTGCTTCAAAATGCATGGCCGCCCGCTTTACGTCTGAACGGCAATCATCTACTTCCTGTGACGTCACGTCTGGCCTGACGCCGTAATCAGTTGCTTCCTGGTTCCTGGCTTTTGGATCCATTACATACACCACCTGTGCTCTAGGCTACCACAGCTGTCGGGATGCTTTGGAGAGGCTCCATGCCATTTTGACCCATCTATCTTATGAGTTGCCATTTGTTTTTAACAATAAACCTACGATTTAATGCTGCACTTAGTCTGGCGCCCCTCTGTTCCTGCTTTTCCTACAGAGTCCCGTGCTTCACTCTAATGCCGCGTACACACAATCGGTCAAACCAATGAGAACGGTCTGATGGACCGTTTTCATCGGACCAAATCGATCGTGTGTGGGCCCCATCGGTTATTTATCCATAGGTTAAAGAAAAAAACAATCTTGTTTTAAATTTAACCGATGGATACCTAACCGATAGAACAAAAACGATCGTTTGTAGGCACGTCCATCGGTTAAAAATCCAGGCATGCTCAGAATAAAGTCGACGCATGCTTGGAAGCATTGAACTTCGTTTTTTTCAGCACGTCGTTGTGTTTTACGTCACCGCGTTCTGACACAATCGTTTTTTTAACCGATGGTGTGTAGGCACGACTGATCATCAGTCAGCTTCATCGGTTAATTTGATGAAAACGGTCCATCAGACCGTTCTCATCGGTTTGACCGATCGTGTGTACGTGGCATTAGAGTGAAGCACGGGACTCTGTAGGAAAAGCAGGAACAGAGGGGCGCCAGACTAAGTGCAGCATTAAATCGTAGGTTCATTGTTAAAAACAAATGGCAACTCATAAGATAGATGGATCAAAATGGCATGGAGCCTCTCCAAAGCATCCCGACAGCTGTGGTAGCCTAGAGCACAGGTGGTGTATGTAATGGATCCAAAAGCCAGGAACCAGGAAGCAACTGATTACGTGACGTCACAGGAAGTAGATGTGTACTGCCATTAGTGTGCTGCCTTCTGGTGCTGATTGGAAACCTTCATGGACTAATTCTTGGACTATATGGTTTACTGTGTGGTTATTCTCATATATATGTATGTATGTATGTATGTATGTATGTGCATATGGTTATATGTACATGTGTGTGTATATATTTGTGCACTTTCGGTTATTCCAGTTGTCATATAATTTTACCTAAATGACATCAGTCTAGCGCCACTGTTCACCACTCCCCTTTTTTTTGTAACTCATAGGAGGCCTAATCCTCAAGAGTAGTGTCTTTGAGGGCAGTGTAAGAGAGAGGTTAAGTATTACAGCCAAAACTGCATTTTTTGTTTTACTACCTGCTGGATAATTTATAAAAAAAACTATTTTGGACTTTAATTACTTTGCGTTATGGACCTGCAACATGTATGCAACAAGTGAAATCTGAAAGAAGGCAAAGCTACTGAAAGTGTCAATAAAGCATACATAAATAAATAAATAAATAAATAAATAAATAAATAAATGTAATGTTCCTGCATACAATGAGAAGTCAAGATTACTTCTTAGTTTCTAGTGATGAGCCCGAATACCGAACATTACTGGGCGTTCGCGGCAAATTTGAGCGCTGCAGAACATCCCATAAGGCACTGTGAGATCACAGTGCATTGGCGTCTTATGATTAGCCAAAGCATGCACCTGACCTGCATGTTTTGGCCAATCATAGCGCACTCTGCTGAGAGAGCCTTAATTGGCCAAAAGAAGGGTGCCTTTGGCCAATCCTGGCTCAGGTCTCAAGTCCACGCCCTACACTATATAAGGCTGCATACTCGGTGGCCGTATATACTGTAATTATGAATGAAGAGAGATTAGGCGCATTAGTTAGTAGAGTGCAGGCAGTGTATTTGATAAATATATACATATATATATATATATATATATATATATATATAGTCATGGCCGAAATTATTGGCACCTCAGAAATTTTTCCAGAAAATCAAGTATTTCTCACAGAAAAGTATTACATTTGCTATACACATGTTTATTCCCTTTGTGTGTATTGGAACAAAACAAAAAAACGGAGGAAAAAAGCAAATTGGACATAATGTCACACAAAACTCCAAACATGGTCTGGTCAAAATTCTTGGCACCCTTTCAAAATTGTGGATAACTAAGATTGTTTCAAGCATGTGATGCTCCTTTAACCTGTTCCCTACCGAGTCATTGTAAAATGACGTCGGCGGGAACCCTCCGTCTCTCAGACTGGACGTTATATGACGTCCTAGCCTGCCGCATTACTCGGGACCCCTGCTGCATTACTCGGGACCCGGTGCGCGTGCCTGGCGGCCGCGATGTCCGCCGGGCACCCGCGATTGCCCGCAATCACGGCAGGACCATGGATCTGTGTGTGTAAACACACAGATCCATGTCCTGTCAGCAGTGATGAGACAGATGTGTGTTCCCAGTACAGAGGAACACACATCGATCTCCTTCCCTTGTGAGTCCCCCTCCCCCTACAGTTATAACACACTTTAGGGAACATATTTAACCCCTTCAGCGCCCCCTAGTGTTAACCCCTTCCCTGCTAGTCACATTTACACAGTAATCAGTGCAGTTTTATAGCACTAATCGCTGTGTAAATGTGAATGGTCCAAAAAACGTGTCAAAAGTGTCCGATGTGTCTGCTGCAATGTCACGGTCACAATAAAAAAAAAAAACGCATATCGCCGCCATTACTAGTAAAAAAAAAAAAAATGCCATAATTCTATTCCCTATTTTGTAGATGCTAGAACTTTTGCGCAAACCGATCAAATACGCTTATTGCGATTTTATTTTATTTTTTGCCAAAAATATGTAGAAGAATACGTATCGATCTAAACTAAGGGAAAAAAAGTTTAAAAAAAAAAAAAATTATATTTATTAAATCAAAAAGTAAAAGATATTGGCCCGGATTCACAGACATTGGCGCACATTTATGCCGCCGCTACGCCGACGCAGCGCATGGAGGCAAGCATTGAATTCACAAAGCACTTCCTCCCAAAACTGCGCTGGGTTTCCAAGGCGTAAGTCGGCGTAAGTGGAAGTATGCGTGAGCCATGCCAATGAGGCGTGACCCCATGCAAATGAAGGGCCGAGCGCCAGACAGATACGTATAACGAACGGCGCATGCGCCGTCCCGTGGGTGCATCCAAGTGCGCATGCTCACAATCACGTCGGAACAACTGCCTAAGATACGCCGGATCACTGCCTACGGCGTGAACGTAACCTACGCCTAGTCATATTCACGTCCAATGTAAACTACAGTACGTAAAATACATGGGCTTGAGTTCCCTGGTACAGACCTTTCCATGTCTGCTGCTGAGTTACACCTGCTTTATGGGGCTTAACTTTATCTCCCTGATTTGCATATTTGAATAGAAAATCAATGGGAGCGCCAAATGCGTCCAGCGTAAATATGCGCCCACACTACGCCGGCGTAGGCAAGTTACGTCGGTCGGATAAAGCCTGTTTTTAGGCGTATCTTAGTTTTGTGGGCACGGCGCACAGATACGACGGCGCATATTTGCACTTATGCGGCGTATCTGGAGATACGTCGGCGCAAGTGCTTTGTCAATCTGGGCCATTGTGTTTTTTTCAAAATTGTCGCTCTTCTTTTGTTTATAGGCAGGAAGGGGGTGAAAATGCCCTGTATGAAAGTGGTTAAACTCACCTGGGGCAAGTAACAGGCGTGGGCAATATAAAAATCACAGCTGAAAGCAGATAAAAAGGAGAGAAGTTCACTTAGTCTTTGCATTGTGTGTCTGTGTGTGCCACACTAAGCATGGACAACAGAAAGAGGAGAAGAGAACTGTCTGAGGACTTGAGAACCCAAATTGTGGAAAGATATCAACAATCTCAAGGTTACAAGTCCATCTCCAGATTGCCTTTGTCCACAGTGCGCAACATTATCAAGAAGTTTGCAACCCATGGCACTGTAGCTAATCTCTCTGGGCATGGATGGAAGAGAAAAATTGATGAAAGGTTGCAACGCAGGATAGTCCAGATGGTGGATAAGCAGCCCCAAACAAGTTCCAAAGAAGTTCAAGCTGTCTTGCAGGCTCAGAAGCATCAGTGTCAGCGCCAACTATCCGTCGACATTTAAATGAAATTAAACGCTATGGCAGGAGACCAAGGAGAACCCCACTGCTGACACAGAGACATAAAAAAGCAAGACTACAGTTTGCCAAAATGTACTTGAGTAAGTCAAAATCCTTCTGAGAAAACGTCTTGTGGACACATGAGAACAAGATAGAGCTTTTTGGTAAAGGGGGGGAGGGTGTAAAGCACATCATTCTACTGTTTACCGAAAACGGAATGAGGTCTACAAAGAAAAGAACACAGGGCCAAATCCTCAGAAACGGAGCGTAACTTAACTTTTCAGAGTTAAGTTACACTGCCGCAATTCTCCGAAGTTAGGTGCCGATCCTCAAAGCACTTACCTGGAAAATTGCGGCAGTGCAACTTAACTCCGTCCGTCGCAAGGCATTCCTAATTTGTGGATTGCGACGGGACAATAAAGTTGCGTCGGGTAAAAAAAAAGTTACGCGCCGGGAAAAAAAATTCAAAATTTAAAAAAAATTTCGGCGATCGAAAAAAAAGTCTGTTTTTACAAGGTGTTACTAGTTTACACTTTGTAAAAGCAGAACTAATTTTACGTATGCAAAACGTAACTTACGCAGAAAACACAAAGCTAAAAAGCTTTGTGGATCTGAATAGGGTACTCATTTGCATACGCAAAGCGGCATTTCGACTCGAAATGCCCCCAGCGGCGGATGCGGTACTGCATCTTAAGATCTGACAGTGTAAGTGTCTTACAGATGTCAGATCTTCTGCCTATCTTTGGAAAAATCCTTTTGAGGATCAGATCCAAAGATAGGCACAGGGATACGCAGGCTGAACAGCAGTTCCGCCTGCGTATCTCCTTTGAGGATTTGGCCCACAGTACCTACAGTGAAATATGGTGGAGGCTCAATGATGTTTTGGGGTGGTTACTTTGCCTCTGGCACTGGGTGCCTTAAATGTGTGCAAAGTATCATGAAATCTGAGGATACCAAAGGATTTTGGGTCGCACTGTAGAGCCCAGTGTCAGAAAGCTGGGTTTGCTTCCGAGATCTTGGGTCTTCAAGCAGGTCAATGACCCCAAACATAAGTCAAAAAGCACCCAGAAATGGATGGCAACAAACCGCTGGAGAGTTCTAAAGTGGCCAGCAATGAGTCCAGATCTAAATCCCATTGAACACCTGTGGAGAGATCTTAAAATTGCTGTTGGGAAAAGGCGCCCTTCCAATAAGAGAGACCTGGAGCAGTTTGCAAAGGAAGAGTGGTTCAAAATTCCGGGTGAGAGGTGTAAGAAGCTTAATGATGGTTACAGGAAGCGACTGATTTCAGTTATTTTTCCCAAAGGGTGTGCAAACAAATATTAAGTTAAGGGTGCCAAGAATTTTGACCAGACCATTTTTGGAGTTTTGTGTGACATTATGTCCAATTTGCTTTTTTCCCTCCCTTTTTTTGTTTTGTTCCAATACACACAAAGGGAATAAACATGTGTATAGCAAAACGTGTTACTGCAATACTTTTCTGTGAGAAATACTTGATTTTCTGGGGTGCCAACAATTTAGGCCATGACTGTATATATATATATATATATATATATATATATATATATATATACTCTGCATTTAATGTAGACTAAGATATTCAGTGCAGACTCTATATTCAATCAATGCAGGCAGTGTTTTTTATATAACACAATGGGGGTTATTAACGAAAGTCAAATCCACTTTGCACTACAAGTGCAAAGTACACTTGAAATTGCACTTGGAAGTGCACTTGGAAGTGCAGTCGCTGTAAATCTGAGGGGTAGATATGAAATGAGGGGAAGCTCTGCTGATTTTATTATCCAATCATGGGCAAGCTAAAATGCTATTTTTTATTTTCCTTGCATGTCCCCCTCAGATTTACAGCGACTGCACTTCCAAGTGCTCTTTCAGTGCAATTTCAAGTGTACTCTGTACAAGGGCCTCATCCCCACAACCCTTGCCCGGTGGTTGAGGGGGTCTGTGGGCGGTGGAATTTTTGTAATCTGGAGGCCCCTTTTAACCACTTAAAGACCCGCGTATTGTAAATGTACGTCCTCTTTTTAAATATGGATATCTCAGTAACGGCAGCAGCCGCTGCCACAACTGAGGTATCCATATTTTCTGTGGGCGGCCGTGTAAACGATAACGGCGGTCTCCGCAGCGGATTCGCCGCGAGATCGCCGTTATCGGTGGCGGGAGAGGCCCCACCCCTCTCGCCGCTTTTCCGCGCCCTCCGCCGCTTACCGTAGCCGTCGGTAGCGGCGGAGGGCAAGATGGCCTCCACCCGTCCTCATAGCTCTGCTGGGCAGAAGTGACGTCAAAACGTCAGTCCCGCCCAGCCTCTTAAAGAGACAATTTTTTTGTTGTCATTTTTTTAAATGACAAATTTTCCTTTTTTTTTTTTTTTTCTTGCATTTAAGTCTAAATATGAGATCTGAGGTCTTTTTGACCCCAGATCTCATATTCAAGAGGACCTGTCATGCTTTTTTCTATTACAAGGCATGTTTACATTCCTTGTAATAGAAATAAAAGTGATCATTTTTTTTTTTTTATTTCAGTGTAAAAAATAATAAAATAAATAAAAATAAATAAGAAAACCCCCAAAAAAATGTTTTAAAGTGCCCCGTCCCGACGAGCTCTCGTGCAGAAGCGAACGCATATGCGAGTAGCGCCCGCATATGAAAACGGTGTTCAAATCACACAAGTGAGGTATCGTCGCGATCGTTAGAGCGAGAGCAATAATTATAGCCCTAGAGCTACTCTGTAGCTCAAAAAATGCAACCTATAGAATTTTTTAAACGTCGCCTATCGATATTTGTAAGGGTAAAAGTTTGACGCCATGCCACGAGCGGGCGCAATTTTAAAGCGTGACATGTTGGGTATCATTTTACTCGGCGTAACATTATCTTTCACAATATATAAAAAAATTGGGCCAAATTTATTGTTGTCTTATTTTTTAATTAAAAAAAGTGAATTTTTTCCAAAAAAAGTGCGCTTGTAAGACCGCTGCGCAAATACGGTGTGACAAAAAGTATTGCGATGACCGCCATTTTATTCTCTAGCGTGTTAGAAAAAGATATATATAATGTTTGGGGGTTTTAAGTAATTTTCTAGCAGAAAAAAATGTTTTAGTCTTGTAAACACCGAATCTGAAAAACACCTAAGGTCTTTAAGTGGTTAACAAGGGGGCCCCCAGTTCCCACCCCCCTATGTGAAAGGGTATCGGGTACATTGTACCCCTACCCCTTCACCAAAAAAAGTGTCAAAAAAGAAAGAACGATAAGACACAGTTTTTGACAATTCCTTTATTAAAGAGGAAGCAAAGCCTCCTGAAAAAATAAAAATAAATACACCCTGCAAGGCAAAGGCATAATGAGCTAGTATGCATAGAATTAGCATTAGCATTATGAATTACTTACCTGAGATCGAGGCCCCGACAGCGGCCCTCATTCGATTCCTCCGTCGCCGCCATCTCTCCCGGAAAGTGATTTTTTTAATAAGACCTGAAGGGCCTGGTTTGAATTTTGGGGGGACCCCCACGCCATTGTTTTTTAAAAATGTTGGCATGGAGTTCCCCTTAATATCCATTTTAGACCTGAAGGGCCTGATAATGGACTGGGGGGCCCACTCCATTTTCTTTCAATGATTTTTTATGTACAAAGTGAATATCAGAGGTTTGGTTGGACTCCCTGATCCCAGCACTCAAAGATAAAATTTAACCTGCATGTCTAGCAGCTGTTATAAATGAAAATGTACAAATGAAACGTTAAAAAATTTGAATTTCATGGAAAAGTTAAAATTTCACTAATGCAACTTAAAAGGTGAAACTAATATATGAGATCGACTCATTACATGCAAAGCAAGATAGTTCAAGCCGTGATTTGGAATAATTGTGATGATTATGGCTTACAGCTCATGAAAACCCCAAATCCACAATTTCAGAAAATTAGAATATTGTGAAAAAGTGCAATATTCTGGGCTCAAAGTGTCCCACTCTAATCAGCTAATTAAGCCATAACACCTGCAAAGGGTTCATGAGCCTTTAAAAGTTCTCTCAGTCTGGTTCAGTAGAAATCACAATCATGGGAAAGACTGCTGACCTGACAGTTGTACAGAAAACCATAATTGATACCCTCCATAAGGTGGGAAAGCCTTAAAAGGTAATTGCAAAGAAGTTGGATGTTCGATGTACATTGTGTTATGTGGAAGGGAAAAGTGTGGAAGAAAAAGGTGCACAAGCAGCAGGGATGACTGCAGCCTGGAGGGGATTGTCAGGAAAAGGCCATTCAAAAGTGTTGGGGACTTTCACAAGAAGTAGACTGAGGCTGGAGTCAGTGCATCAAGAGCCACCACACACAGACGGATCCTGGACACACAGACGTATTCCTCTTGTCAAGCCACTCCTGAACAACAAACAACATCAGAAGTGTCTTACCTGGGCTTAAGAAAAACAGACCAGGTCTGTTGCTCAGTGGTCCAAAGTCCTCTTTCCTGATGAGAGCAAATTTTGCATCTCATTTGCAAACCAAAGACCCAGAGTATGGAGGAAGAATAGAGAGGCGCACACTGCAAGATGCTTGAAGTCCAGTGTGAAGTTTGCACAGTCTGTGTTGATTTGGGGAGCCATGTCATCTGCTGGTGTTGGTCCAATGTGCTTCATTAAATCCGGGGTCACCACAGCCATCTACCAGGAGATTTTGGAGCACTTCAAGGTTCATTCCGCAGACGAGCTCTATGTGGATTCGAACTTCATTTTCCGCAGCCACTGTGCCATCAATTGCCACCAATGTGCCATCAAATGCAGCCACTGTGCCCATAAATTGCTGCCACTGTGCCATCAAACGCAGCTACTGTACTCACCAATTGCTGCCAGTGTGCCCATCAATTGCTGCCACTGTGCCCATCAATTGCTGCCAGTGTGCCCACCAATTGCCGCCACTGTGCCTATCAATTTCTGCCAGTGTGCCCATCAATTGATGCTACTGTGCCCATCAATTGCTGCCAGTGTGCCCATCAATTGCTGCCACTGTGCCCATCAATTGCTGCCAGTGTGCATCCCCCACCAGCCCGGCACTTACCTTGTCTCGATGGGGCAGTGGTGTCCTCCACGCTCCTCGATGTCTTCTCCCGTCCCCTCTTACCGCCCTCTGCTATGATTGGGCACCTGATAGGCATCCAATCACAGCGCCTGTTGTTTCAGCCAATCAGGTGACAGGTAACAGACCCGAGCACCTGATTGGCGGAGAGGTGGTTCAGTGTTAGGAAAGTGAATATTCATTCGTTTTTCTAACACAAAGCTGAGTGAACTGCGAGTGCCCAGCATGGCGCCCACTGTTCACCTTTTTGGACGCCTATTAGAGCCTATGGCTTTAATCAGGTGCTTCAAAAAAATACCCTGCTGCTGTAATTCAGGCTCCCGACACCCCAAAAAGAGGCCAGGCACCTGAATAGGGGGTGGCTGCGGCGACCATAGATAGATTCATGCAATGCATGAATCTATCTATGGTAATAGAGGGGTGGCAGGAGAGAGGGGTGGCGCCAACACTGGTTGGGATCCTTCCAGAGTCTGGCATGGCTCTGTTCTATCAGCTGATAGCAAGCAATAGCTTGACTCTGTGTTACAGGAGAACAAAAGTAAGTACTCATTTGATTAGAATTCTCTTTTAAAGTGAATGAAGGAAGGGGGAAGGAAAAGTGTCACTTAAAACAGAACTAAAGCTATCAATATTTAGCTTTCCCTCTGCCAGCGACGTCCTCTTCTCCTGTGTGCTGGTCTTTGGCCAGCATGGGATGGCAATGGCATCACTCCTGTGAATGCGCAGGAAATCATTGTTCTAGCATACAGGGACAGTGCCAGTGTTGTGAGCTGGGCCGTGTATGTGCAGCTCAGTTTATATCACTGGTGAGGACAGCGAGCAGGCAGGTAGGTGACCTTTATTGCAAAAGAGGTATTGAACCACATACTAGCAGTTATGGTAGACTCATGTTTCAAACAACCTTCTCCAGCAGTGCGCTTCCATCACCACCTGGTCTTCATTCTGGATTTGCACACTAAAGCCATTTTAATGGTCGGGCCGCAGTGACGTCACTCCCTCCCATGACACTCTGTGTGCCCTGATTGCATAGGATACATTAAGGTGAAAAACACGAGGATTTACAACCACTTTATGCTTTGACAATAGAAAGTGGAAGCTGATTGGTTTCTATGCAGAGCTGCACCATAATTTGAATTCTCAAGTATTAGTAAATAACCCCAACTAGATCCTTCTCTCCTTGCAGGAAAAAAATGTGTAAACAAACAAAAGTGCATTAATGTATGTAGTGCCCTGCTACTGTTCATAGCTGGTGCTGTAAATTTAGAGGGTGGTCAGAGAGTTAGTTACCTCTGACCGTGTTTATTTGACTAAATTCAGTGCCTCTGTTACAGCTTTGGCTGTACTGTGTGTGTCCACTGTTGTTGTCTGGGGAGCTGGTCCCACCCCGGACCGACAGGTGGCAGCAGTAGGATCAAGGTAGAATAGATATTCTTTTCCGGCGGCCAATTAGTGGGGGTTGATCGTCTCATTGTGCATGCTAGGGAGGGGTATTTAGGGGACAGACGCTATTGGTTCGTGGTCGTCGTCGCCGCCATCCGCCTGGGCAGTCGTCCCACCACCCCCCTGTGTGGCCCTCCTGGCTGGGGTGTGTGTTCCAGTGTTCCTGGCTTCGGGACCACGTTGGTCCAGAACAAATAATCTACCTTGTGGGCTCAGTGGGTAGACTGAGTCTGCGGTTGCAGAGTTGTTCTGTGCTGTCCGTCCCGAGGGAGGAAGCCGACTGATGAAGAACCTGTCTGGGGGGAATACCGAGCACGGGGCTGGTATCTCAAGAGAGGCCTACTGCTTCATCGAAGGACACATCATTTCTGAGAGGCTGAATGATGGTCGCCTGTCAGTCCCGAAATTACTAAAGCTGTTCAAGGGAGATCCGGGTGCTTACTCCAGTGTTGAGAAGGAATGTCTCCACCTTTGGGAAGGTGTGTGGCAGAGACTTTTCTGAGGTTCCAAGTGACACCCTGGCTGCTAGGCTGGTGAGAGAGGCCTGTCCAGGGGCACTATGCCCACACTGGATAGAGTGGCGACGAAAGGTGTCGTTGGAGGCAGGACTGTTTCCGAAACCCAGTTATACGCCTGAATCCATTATATACCACTTGTTCCATCTTCTCACCTTCTTCTACTTTTACCAATTTTACCCCGTTGGGTAATAAAGCACAGAAAAAGATACCTACAGTGTGGACATTGACTTTCCTACAGCTCTCATCCAGTACCCAAGACGGCAGAGAGATAGAGGTACCATGCCACCCAAATCAAACCAGAAGCTCCTTCAGGGGTAGTGCTACATGTAAAAAAAATAAAAAAATAACTAGATCAAGGTTTGATCTAGGTTAGAGTCAAGGTTTGAGTTAGGGTTAAGGTCAAGGCCAGGATCAAAGGGCAGGGTCGACATATTTTAGATAGGATTTAAAAAAAAAAAGCATTTTAAAAATTAGTATTCATGTCAGTTAGTGTCAGTGTGTTTTACACGGGATAAAACAAAAAATAAAATGTGCACTATTGTTTCTGGAAAAAAACAAGAAGAGGGGCGCCTCTGAGTATGTTTGAGTCCGGTGCCCTGTGATTGGGCGTATGGTGGTCATGTGCGGCGTGGGGCTGGCCTGTCAGCGATCGTCTAGAAGTCCTGCCTCCGCACATGACCGCTACACGCCCAATCACAGTGCGACGGTACAGTGCAGTCATACACCATGGAGCGGGCTGCAGCAGGCAGATGGAGCAGACGGGGAGTCGGGACAGAGCGGTATTTGCACAGGTAGGAGAACCCCCCCGCCCGCTGAACAACTTTGATCCCCGCCCCCCCCGCTGAACAACTTTGATCCCCCCCCCCCCCTCAACAACTTCTTTGATCCCCGGCTCCCTCCCGCTCAACAAGATGTCCCGCATTGGATTTTTTAAATGTTGGGAGGTATGCATATATATGCACACATAGAACTATATGGCAGGGTATCAGTCAGGGCAGCCACCAAGAAAACCAAAAGCCGGTTCCGGTATAGTAGGAAAAAAACAAGAAGAGGGGCGCCTCTGAGTATGTATCATAAGAATAATTTAATAAACAACAACATCCACTCACAGAACAGGTATCAGGTGCATAGAATCAGGTGCATAGATACGACGGCCGGGCTCAGAGATACGACGGCGTATCAGGAGATACGCCGTCGTATCTTCTTTCTGAATCCAGACCAGAGTGTGTGAGAGCTGGGTGGGACATTTATAGGCTGACAGGGGGCGTGGCTATTATGGAGATTTAAAAAAAAAAAAAAAAAGGTCAGCAAAGCTAGGGGGAAAAAAAGAATTAAGCTTAAAGCGGATCTCCACTCTAAAGTGGAGTCCCGCTGATCGGCACCCTCCCCCCCTCCGGTGTCACATTTGACACCTTTCAGGGGGGAGGGGGGTGCAGATACCTGTCTACAGACAGGTATCTGCACCCACTTCCGGCCCTACGATACGGGCAAAAGACGGGTTTTCTCCTCGTTTCCCGTCCGTCCCCCGTTGTATGCTAGGAACACTCGGCTCCCAGCACACAGCGGGAGCCAATCGGCGGGCGCAGCGCGACTCGCGCATGCGCCGTAGGGAACCGGGCAGTGAAGCCGGAGCGCTTCACTTCCTGGTTCCCTCACCATGGATGGAGGGGGGAGCAGCAGGGTGACGAGCGATCGGCTCGTCATCTGCTGCGATCACCGCTGGACTCCAGGACAGGTAAGTGTCCTTATATTAAAAGTCAGCAGCTGCAGTATTTGTATCTGCTGGCTTTTAATATATTTTTTTAGTGGCACATCCGCTTTAATGTTCTTTTTTTTCCCCTAGCTTTGCTGACCTTTTTTTTTTTTTTTCAAATCTCCATAATGGCCACACCCCCTGTCAGCCTATAAATGTCCCACCCAGCTCTCACACACTCTATGCTTGAAAAAGAGGTGCGGCCTTTTTTCCATCAATGGCTTGCTAGCTTCGAAACATGTCGCATGTGTGTGATGTCATTTCCGGGCGCCGTGCTGTGATGCTCCTTTAGTCTCACTCTTAATACACGGCCGTGTTTACTTTTCAATCTACAGAGACAGAGTGCACACCAAAGCCACAGCGTGGCTTGCCATAACCACTGACTTTTGTCACTCTCCACTACACCTTTTACCTGGAACCCATATTCTTATCAGATGGACTTTTCCTGATAGACTAAGATATGCCCAAACCTGGATCACTGAAGAAAACCATGCTGTGCTCAGCCATCCCACTCCATCCTGCACGGATCTGATGTGGTGCCAGCTTTACAGGACTTGCTGTGACTTGCAGTCCCACTTTCATCTCTTCAGCCCAGCAACTGGATTTGAATGCAACTTACCTGTTCTCCATGTGAGTGGATGTTGTTGTTTATTAAATTATTCTTATGATACATACTCAGAGGCGCCCCTCTTCTTGTTTTTTTCCTACTATACCGGAACCGGCTTTTGGTTTTCTTGGTGGCTGCCCTGACTGATACCCTGCCATATAGTTCTATGTGTGCATATATATGCATACCTCCAAACATTTAAAAAATCCAATGCGGGACATCTTGTTGATCGGGAGGGGGCCGGGGATCAAAGAAGTTGTTGAGTGGGGGGGGGGTGGATCAAAGTTGTTCAGCGGGGGGGGCGGGGATCAAAATTGTTCAGCGGGGGGGGTTCTCCTACCTGTGCAAATACCGCTCTGTCCCGACTCCCCGTCTGCTCCATCCGCCTGCTGCAGCCCGCTCCATGGTGTATGACTGCACTGTACCGTCGCACTGTGA
Organism: Rana temporaria; assembly: GCF_905171775.1. Classification (NCBI taxonomy): domain Eukaryota; kingdom Metazoa; phylum Chordata; class Amphibia; order Anura; family Ranidae; genus Rana; species Rana temporaria. The sequence continues at coordinate 454,660,978 of NC_053490.1, read as the reverse complement.
TTGGGCGTGTAGCGGTCATGTGCGGAGGCGGGACTTCTAGACGATCGCTGACAGGCCAGCCCCACGCCGCACATGACCACCATACGCCCAATCACAGGGCACCGGACTCAAACATGGCGGCGGGAAACCAAAAAAAACATGGAGGCACGGAATGTCGCCCCACCAAATGTCGCGCCCTGTTTTCCGGGACTCTAGTCTAGTCCGCGGGACCCACTTTAAATTGCGGGAGGATCCCGCGGAATCCGGGACGGTTGGCAGGTATGTATATGTGTATATACACACCTTCTTACCTTTGCCCTTGGACTATTGGGTACCACTACTTGAGGTTCCTGTGCTTTGCTCCTTTTTTACTTGTTTACTATTGTTTCTGGGCTTTACTATGAGTAGAAACAAGAAATAATATACACCAAGATCGTATCGCCATGATCGTCAGGAGCAGGAGAGTTTATTTTGAGCATTTTCTTTGTCGGTAATAGATAATAGCAAGAGATATACCATATATCTAAATTTAGGAAAAAAAATATATATTTTTTTTACAATTTGTACCAGTTTTCCTTTAATAATAAAAAAAACGAGGAGATATCCATTATCATTTACCACCAAATGAAAGCTCAATTTGTCCTAAAAAAAAAAAAAACAAGATATAATACACCTGGATACATTAGGTAGTTGCCATCAAATGTACAGTTTTATTAAAGGGGTGTTCCAGGCATTTTTTGTGTTTATTAAAAGTCAGCAGCTACAAAAAGTGTAGCTGCTGGCTTTTAATAAACACACACTCACCTGCTCCACGTTCCTGCGACGCGCCCACCGGGGCTCCGCTCCTCTCACCCCCTCCCCGGCCGGCGTCTTCATCCTAAGTGTGGGCACCCGGCCGTGACAGCTTTCGGCTTCACGGCCCGGGCACCCACTGCGCATGCGTGAGCGGCGCTGCGCTCTCTCATTGGACAGGCGATCGCATGGGACCTGTCATGTGTCCCTGGCGATCGCCTACTGAAGCCCCTCCCTGTAGGCGATTAAGCTATTCGCCTACGATGCCCCTCGGCGGAAGGAGGAAGTGGGACAGGAAGTCCCACTCCTCCTGAAGCCCCCACTAACCCCCCAAAAAAATTACATGCCAAATGTGGCATGTAAGGGGGCGAGGAGTGGGTTAAGCGGAAGTTCCAATTTTGGGTGGAACTCCGCTTTAACACATGTCAAAGTTGCAAAATTGGGTCTGGGCACTATAGTGGTTGTAAAGCTCAGACATGAAATATGAAGAAAGCATATACCACTAAAGTGTGTACTTGTCCTAATTAGAAGCACTAATTGTGATGTCTGTCTGCTGCTTCATTCCTCTGCTATCAGCATGAATCACTTATGACAAGTTTTCCTGACACCAAGAGAAAAATGGTGACAGGGGAGGAACCTCCAGCTGATTGACAGCCTTAGCTCTGTTCCTGTGTGCTGTGTGAAAGGGGCGGGTGTGTCCCTTCCCTCCAATCAGCTGTCAGGATTGTCACTGAGCTTGGCAGAGTGTAACTAAAGCCGTCTGCCTCCATTATTCTGAACTCTCAGACAAGCTTTAAAATGTAACAGATGTTGTGAAGAGAAGACTGCAGAAAAATAGGTACAACTTATGTAGAAGGATGTGTTTAATCTCAGTGTATCACCTGAAGCCAGTCACTTTCATGGATGTGAGCATTAGGGTGTGTCCAAAGCTCAAACCAGGGCCGTCTTAATAGCATCATGGGCCCCTGGGCAAAGTAATGCTCTGGGGCCCCTACAATGATGACAGTGCAGGTAAACAGACATCAAGTAGGTAGGAGGCAGACTGCCTCCCCTGTGTATCCATCACTCTCAGTGCCATCATGGGGGCCCCAAATTTGGGGCAGCGTGGGCTCAAGGGCCAGCTGCTTTGGGGAAAGTGCAGGGCCCCCCCATGCAGCTAGGGCCCCTGGGCGGTGCCCAGGTGTGCCCTCTCATTAAGACAGCCCTGGCTCAAACCCTCTCACTTTTGAAACAAAAAAGGGACTGAGGACAGAGATTCCCCAGTCCCTTTCTCTGTATCCTCAGCTCAATGGGGGAGTGAATGAATGGGAAGTGCTCTGTGCCGAGTGGTTTCCTGTTCATTCACAATCGAAAGCATAGTAAACATAGTGAGCGATCGGTACCAATTTCTCACTATGTTTATTTAGAAAAGGAAGGGGCTGGTAAAGGACATATTTACTGGCCCCTTTTCTCCTTTCCATCCTAAAACGACCCGCCGCAGCATTCTATGGGGGAGGAGAGGCAGGAAGCCAGCAGCGCTGCAGGAGGGACATGTGTGGGGGACAGGGCAGCAAGGGCAATCTGCACTGCACAGGGTGATTAGGGTTTGCCCATGCACAGGGCCGCCATCAGGGGGGTACAGGCATTACACCTGTAAGGGGCCCGGAGGTCCCC